>NW_025533517.1:720000-737500 GCF_020615455.1 Coregonus clupeaformis | reverse complement strand
AGGAAAAGTTCTCCATATGGCCCACCAGAGTACTCGCTCCTACGAGTGAGCCTGGTCTTTTAGTAGACAGGTGGACACAAAATGACCAGTAGTCCTGCAATACAGGCAACTCTTCGTGTGAAGCCTGTATTGCCATTCGGCTGGAGACAGCCTAGCTCTGCCTAGTTGCATCGGCTCGGGAAGAGGTGAATCGGCAGACTTTGGAGACTCTCGGGGGAATGCCTCGGCGGCGAGGTGGAATCCTTGGGCGGGCGAGTGGAATCGGACATCCTCTCCTTCCTTCGTTCCCGTAGTCGCCCATCGATCCGAATGGTCAAGGAGATGAGCGATTCGAGATCCATCAGTAGCTCCCGGGCTGCAAGCTCGTCCTTTACCTCCTCCGATACTCCGCGCAG
The DNA here is from genome assembly GCF_020615455.1 of Coregonus clupeaformis. Taxonomy (NCBI): domain Eukaryota; kingdom Metazoa; phylum Chordata; class Actinopteri; order Salmoniformes; family Salmonidae; genus Coregonus; species Coregonus clupeaformis. Next base: position 737,105 of record NW_025533517.1, on the reverse strand, counting down.
GAACGTGTTGAACAGTGCCTCTGGATTCCAGGCACACTCAGCTGCTAACGTGCGGAAATCCACCGCATAGTCTGCCACACAGTGGGATTCTTGCCGAAGCTGGAGCAACTTCCTGGCAGCCTCTCTCCTGGACAATGGAGCATCGAAAACCCTCTTTACCTCCTGCATGAACTCCTCCAGACTGAAGCATACGGCCGACTGTTGTTCCCACACCGCCGTAGCTCAGCCGAGAGCCCTCCCAGACATCAGTGGGATGAGGCTATCTTAGAGCGGTCCGAGGGGAAGGGCTGCAGCTCTATGATGAGTGAACACTGAGTGAGAAATGCCCAACAGGTTCCCGACTCTCCAGCGAAGCATTCCGGGGGAGGTAAGCGGGGTTCTCGGGAAACCGGGTGGCCGGGGAGGGGGGCTGGGAGGTTACCGTCGTGGTAGGCTGCCTAACAGACAACCCAGGGATTTTACTCCAGCAATGTGTTAAACGCTCGGTCATGGCATTCGGCCAAGGTCTGGAACCCTTCCATGAGACCACGAAGCAACTCCTCGTGCCTTCCAATGGTGGCTCCTTGGGAGGAGATGGCGTTGCGGAGCTGATCCGAGTCTGCTGGGTCATTCTTGGCCAGTTCGTACTATCACGTTTCAGGAGAAGACCCAGATGCAGATAGTGTCGAAGTATCAAAAGTTTATTACAAAAACAGGAGGCAGGCAAACGACAGGTCAAGGGCAGGCAGAGGTCAATAATCCAGGGTGGTGTGACAAGTTACAGAACAGCAGGCAGTCTCAGGGTCAGGGCAGGCAGAATGGTCAAAACCTGGAAAACTAGAAAACAGGAACTTGAGAAAGACAGCAGCAAGGGGAAAAACGCTGGTAGGCTTGACGAAACAAAACGAACTGGCAACAGACAAACAGAGAACACAGGTATAAATACTCAGGGGATAATGGGGAAGATGGGCAACACCTGGAGGCGGGTGGAGACAATCACAAAGACAGGTGAAACAGATCAGGGTGTGACACTAACTTGTATTGACTCAGGGGGTTGAATATTTATTTAATGAAGATGTGTTAGTGTTTTCAGTTTTATTTTCAACAAATATTATACTTTTTCTTCCACTTTGACGTTATAGAATATTTTGTGTAGATTTTTTGACAAACAATGAGAATTAAATCCATTTTAATTCCACTTTCTAACAACAAAATGTGGAAAAACTCAAGGGGTGTGAATACTTTCTGAAGGCCCTGTAGATATTTGATTTGGAATTGTAGGACCCCTGTAGGTATAAAAAAAAATAAAAAAAATATATTATTTGACGAAACATTGAATTTGGCCTTACTGCTATTAGCCCATCGAAATGCATTGAATAACGGATAGTAAATAATTTTATCAATAGGAAGTTTGTTTTGAACTGTTTTTCCTCTATGTGATAGATATCAGAAAGCTCATTTGCCCTATTCACTTCCATTCATATTTTGTCCCGGTACCGGGTTACCTTCAGACGAGTCCGTTGACACTCGTTGTAGAGCAAAGCAGAGGCCAAACCATTCAGACGTTTTCGTGACGAAGTCGATTTTCGAGATGTCTCCTGGTCTGACAAAGACTGTGTAGCACTGCCACCTTTCATCGCAGAAGCGGAAGGCCGACATCGGTGGATGCGCCCTTGCAAAAAAAAATTCTCCCGGTACCAGTTGTCTGAATGTCCCCCGGTACCAGTTGAAAAAAAATGAATGGATGTACTGTATATGTACAGAGACTGTTTAGAGCCAATAATATGGGGTTAAATACATATAAAAAAAATTACAAATGTTTCCTGATCTTTCTTATATCTCTCAGATACAGGACAGACTGAAAGGGCTAATAGCAGTAAGGCCAAAAATCATTTTTCATCTTTTTTTAATTTTTTCTTATCAAATAGCTAAATGATCCTTGGTATGACCTTATTAAAACAATTCCATATAGTTTAGGAGTCCCCCCCCCCCCATCACTGTGTATGATGACACCACAGGATGTTAAATATCACTGTGTATGATGACACCACAGGATGTTAAATATCACTGTGTATGATGACACCACAGGATGTTAAATATCACTGTGTATGATGACACCACAGGATGTTAAATATCACTGTGTATGATGACACCACAGGATGTTAAATATCACTGTGATAACACCACAACTATTTTCTCTCTTCCAATTTAGACTTTGTCAGCCAATCTTCCAGACTGTTTGTGTTTCATATCACACAGAGTTCTAGATTTATTCAGAAAGAGGATGGCTAGTCAGCTCTTCTTTATTCACTGATGACGCTACATTACTAGAGGAACTACATCTCATATTCATTCTTTCCTCGTCTCACTAATCAAAGCACACTCAGCTCCATAATGAAAAGCACACTCAGCTCCACACTCAGCTCCATAATGAAACAGTGTCTATTCACATCCTTTCTCTTTCAGCCTATCCACAGCCAGTCCTTTCTCTTTCAGCCTATCCACAGCCAGTCCTTTCTCTTTCAGCCTATCCACAGCCAGTCCTTTCTCTTTCAGCCTATCCACAGCCAGTCCTTTCTCTTTCAGCCTATCCACAGCCAGTCCTGTCTCTTTCAGCCTATCCACAGCCAGTCCTTTCTCTTTCAGCCTATCCACAGCCAGTCCTGTCTCTTTCAGCCTATCCACAGCCAGTCCTTTCTCTTTCAGCCTATCCACAGCCAGTCCTTTCTCTTTCAGCCTATCCACAGCCAGCATTGGGAAGGTAGAACTCTTTTAATTTGTGTCGTTCCGTCGTCCTGTTGTTCCTGTTGTTGATGTTGTTGATGTTGTAGTATGCTGTTGATGTTGTAGTATGCTGTTTCTCTGTCTGCTACAGGCCTTAGGAAATAGAACGTCATGTTATCGCCTCATTCTGCTACTGATGCAGCTAGAACAGGAGGAATCCATAAGGAATATTCTATTACAGATATATTCTAAATACACATTTCTCTCTCTCTCTCTCTCTCTCTCTCTCTCTCTCTCTCTCTCTCTCTCTCTCTCTCTCTCTCTCTCTCTCTCTCTCTCTCTCTCTCTCTCTCTCTCTCTCTCTCTCTCTCGATGGGAAGGGAATAGAGCTCAGTCTGGGAAAACTTTCTAAAATAGCAGTTTGTCGTTTTTCACGCAAGCTTCTCTCAAACTGTGTTTCTTTTGATATTTTATTTATAGCTACGGTTCTATTCCAGAAAAGCAAACAGAATAACAAATATTACAGTGTTGAGTTAATATAACTTAACTTATATTATTATAATATTATAGTGTTGAGTTAATATCTCATATTATTATAATATTATAGTGTTGAGTTAATATCTCATATTATTATAATATAGTGTTGAGTTAATATCTCATAATATTATAATATTATAGTGTTGAGTTAATATCTTATATTATTAAAATATTGAACTGTTGCGTTAATATGTTTGACTAAACCGAATAAAATGAAGAAGAAACTACACAATGAAAAAAAGATAATTGACATAAAGAATGATAGTAAAAAGCTTTGGAGCACCTTCAATGACATTTTGGGAAAAAAGGCAAACTCAGCTCCATCATTCATTGAATCAGATGGCTCATTCATCACAAAACCAACTGATATTGCCAACTACTTTAATAATTTGTTTCTTTGGCAAGATTAGCAAACATAGGCATGACATGCCAGCAACAATTGCTGACACTACACATCCAAGTATATCAGACCAAATTATGAAAGACAAGCATTGTAAAAGTGAGTGTGGAAGAGGTGAACGAATTATTGTTGTCTGTCAACAATACAAGCCAACGGGGTCTGACAACTTGGATGGAAAATTACTGAGAATAATAGCGGACGATATTGCCACTCCTATTTGCCATATTTTCAATTTAAGCCTACTAGAATGTGTGTGCCCCCAGGCCTGGAGGGAAGCTAAAGTCATTCCGCTACCTAAGAATAGTAAATCCCCCTTTACTGGCTCAAATAGCCGTCCAATTAGCCTGTTACCAACCCTCAGTAAACTATTGGAAAAAATGGTGTTTGACCAGATACAATGCTATTTTACAGTAAACAAATTGACAACAAACTTTCAGCATGCTTATAGAGAAGGACATTCAACAAGCACAGCACTTACACAAATGACTGATGATTGGCTGAGCGAAATTGATGATCAGAAGATTGTGGAGGCTGTTTTGTTAGACTTAAGTGCAGCTTTTGACATTATCGATCATAGTCTACTGCTGGAAAAATGTATGTGTTATGGCTTTACTCCACCTGCTATATTGTCGATACAGAGTTACCTGTCTAACAGAACACAGAGGGTGTTCTTTAATGGAAGCCTCTCCAACATAATCCAGGTAGAATCAGGAATTCCCCAGGGCAGCTGTCTAGGCCCATTACTTTTTTCAGTCTTTACTAATGACATGCCACTGGCTTGAGTAAAGCCAGAGTGTCTATGTATGCAAGATTTCTGGCTCTCACAGACCTGTAACTTCTTCTTTAAGAGGCTCCTCTGTCCTTCACTCATTACCTGTATTAATGGCACCTGTTTGAACTTGTTATCAGTATAAAAGACACCTGTCCACAACCTCAAACAGTCACACTCCAAACTCCACTATGGCCAAGACCAAAGAGCTGTCAAAGGACACCAGAAACAAAATTGTAGACCTGCACCAGGCTGGGAAGACTGAATCTGCAATAGGCAAGCAGCTTGGTTTGAAGAAATCAACTGTGGGAGCAATTATTAGGAAATGGAAGACATACAAGACCACTGTTAATCTCCCTCGATCTGGGGCTCCATGCAAGATCTCACCCCGTGGGGTCAAAATGATCACAAGACCGGTGAGCAAAAATCCCAGAACCACACGGGGGGACCTAGTGAATGACCTGCAGAGAGCTGGGACCAAAGTAACAAAGCCTACCATCAGTAACACACTACGCCGCCTACTACAAACCTCCTTCCATCAGCAAGGGCATTGAAGATGAAACGTGGCTGGGTCTTTCAGCATGACAATGATCCCAAACACACCGCCCGGGCAACGAAGGAGTGGCTTCGTAAGAAGCATTTCAAGGTCCTGGAGTGGCCTAGCCAGTCTCCAGATCTCAACCCCATAGAAAATCTTTGGAGGGAGTTGAAAGTCCGTGTTGCCAAGCGACAGCCCCAAAACATCACTGCTCTAGAGGAGATCTGCATGGAGGAATGGGCCAAAATACCAGCAACAGTGTGTGAAAACCTTGTGAAGACTTACAGAAAACGTTTGACCTGTGTCATTGCCAACAAAGGGTATATAACAAAGTAATGAGAAACTTTTGTTATTGACCAAATACTTATTTTCCACCATAATTTGCAAATAAATTCATTAAAAATCCTACAATGTGATTTTCTGGATTTTATTTTCTCATTTTGTCTGTCATAGTTGACGTGTACCTATGATGAACATTACAGGCCTCTCTCATCTTTTTAAGTGGGAGAACTTGCACAATTGGTGGCAGACTAAATACTTTTTTTCCCCACTGTATGTGGTGTTCGGGTCCACTGGACCCGAGGGTAATAAAAGTGTGAAAAAGTGTGTGTTTAGGTGAAAACAAGTAAAAATGAAACAAAAAGGTTTGCTGTGTGCCTTCACTCTGTCTTCCTCCTCCCTACTGTTTCAACATAGCACCAATAACCTGTCTGTCTGTCTCTCTGCCTGTCTCCCTGCCTGTCTGTCTGTCTCCCTGCATGTCTGTCTGTCTCCCTGCCTGTCTGTCTGTCTGTCTCCCTGCCTGTCTGTCTGTCTGTCTCCCTGCCTGTCTGTCTGTCTCCCTGCATGTCTGTCTGTCTCCCTGCCTGTCTGTCTGTCTCCCTGCCTGTCTGTCTGTCTCCCTGCATGTCTGTCTGTCTCCCTGCCTGTCTGTCTGTCTCCCTGCCTGTCTGTCTGTCTCCCTGCATGTCTGTCTGTCTCCCTGCCTGCCTGTATGTCTGTCTCCCTGCCTGTCTGTCTGTCTCCCTGCATGTCTGTCTGTCTCCCTGCCTGCCTGTATGTCTGTCTCCCTGCCTGTCTGTCTGTCTGTCTGTGTGAGTGATGTTGTTGCATGTGTGTGTGTCTGACTCTCCTACCTTGGCCTGCTGTAACTATATATGGGAGGGAGTGAGTGAGTGAGTGAGTGAGTGAGTGAGTGAGTGAGTGAGTGAGTGAGTGAGTGAGTGAGTGAGTGAGTGAGTGAGTGAGTGAGTTGTTAGCAAAATTCCTGAACTAAGTGTTTTCATAATAATTATATATTGCAGCCGGTAGCAACAAGAAGAAGTGCTGTGGTGTGTAGAACGGCCTTAATTTGTGTTCAATGGGGCTAATTTAGCATTTCCATAAAATACTGTATGTAAAATGTGTCCTTCCAATTTGTTCAGTTCAAAGCAATAAACATCAATAGTGATGAAAACCTTGTTTCATTTATATTTGTTAAACATGATTTATTCCACCCATGTCTTGATTATAATTGATTTTTGTTTACAAAAAAACACATTATATCAACAACAAAAACGAATAGTGCTTTTATTGATAAATGTGATCTAGCAGATGTAAATGGCAAATATTAACCATGTATGCTGTCTATATTGCTTGTTAATTGATATAAGTCAACATCTAAGTATTAAGTATTTTACGTTAATTGTTCTGGCTGTATAGTTATAAAAACCCAGTAATGTTGTGGGTCCATCAGACCCGCGAATAACAAAAACACCACACAAGGGTTAAATTAAAATAATATTATAGTGTTGAGTTAATAGCTTATTATTATAATAATATAGTGTTGAGTTAATATCTTATTATTATAATATTATTAGAGATAAATGAGAAAACAAGTTGAAGTGTTTCCATGGATACATTTTAGAAAGATTTTATAAATCCACATAACTCTAACTACCCAAAACTTAAACCTCAACATACTCTGACAGTAAAATAACAACTGTTTTCTATTATAATAATATGCCATTTAGCAGACGCTTTTATCCAAAGCGACTTACAGTCATGTGCGCATATATTTTTTTTAACGTATGGGTGGTCCTGGGGATCAAACCCACTACCCTGGCGTTACAAGCGCCGTGCTCTACCAGCTGAGCTACAGAGGACCACTGTTCTATTCTATTTTTGACACAATAATGTTTGAAAAACAACATGACTCAGTTCTGTCCCTGTCTCACTCTGTTACTGAGCCTTGTTAAAAAACAATAGAAAGAGAGCCTACACAATCCCCCGGCCGTGCGGACACAGCAGAACGACTGGAGCTGAGTTTACTGGCAAACAAACATAACAGAGAGCATTCTGGGAGTCACAATTACAGTCTGGTTAACCAGAGTCCCTGAGCCAGCCGTTTATTGCTGCACACACACACACACACACACACACACACACCCACCCACACACACACACATGCACACTAGAAGCCGTGTCCACTTTAGCTCAGTGTAGAGGACCTGGGGCACTCTTGGCTCCCACACAGAGAACACACTCGCTCTCTTTCTCTCTCTCTCCCCTGAGGGTGTGTTATCAATATGAACCCCTATCAGAGTGTGTAATTACTGATAATGAGTGTGTAGGCGTGTGGTTAACGTGCGTCTATTTTCCTCTGCAGGCTTTTATGGACTGGTGGTTTGTTTGTGCTACAGTAGCAATGTGTGTGTGCATGTGTATGTGGGGGGGGGAGTCTTGGGTTAATGATGAAGTTGAAGACCTCACCTTATCAGGGACTGGCTAGGTTAATGATGAAGTTAACACTTCCCTTGTATGCTTGTTGGTGACGGCAGGGTACATTTTCTTCGATCCTAGTAACTACTGGAGACCTCTCTGTCTCTGTCTCTGTCTCTGTCTCTGTCTCTCTCTCTCTCTCTCTCTCTCTCTCTCTCTCTCTCTCTGTCTCTCTCTCTCTCTCTCTCTCTCTCTCTCTCTCTCTCTCTCTCTCTCTCTCTCTCTCTCTCTCTCTCTCTCTCTCTCTCTCTCTCTCTCTCTCTCTCTCTCTCTCTCTCTCTCTCTCTCTCTCTCTCTCTCTCTCTCTCTCTCTCTCTCTCTCTCTCTCTCTCTCATCAGTTTAAAACTTGAACCTTATCAGTTCTGCTCAGATGGATTTCAATCATTGTGTTTCCTCAGAGAGTTATAGTACGTGTCAATGAGAGGGCCACATCCCAACAGAAACTCCCAGCTCCCAGCCAAAGACACACTTTATGAGCAAGACATTTCTTGCGTCCCAAATGGCACCATATTCCATATGTAGTGTACTACATTTGGCCAGGGCGATATAGGGCTCTGGTTAAACGTAGTGTACTATATAGGGAATATGATGCATTTGGGACACATCCATTCGGATACTCTGCTATGTCATAGCACGCCACAAAATGGATAATATTTTAAGGACAGCGTTTTCACAATAAAATTGATGTTCGCTGAGGGACTCGGAGTCATTCAAACTATCTGACTGACTTTATTACTGCAGCATACTTCATTTTAATATCAGAACTAAGTGTCATATAAACTTCAACGTGGGGTAAAATACATTCAGCATGAAATGTTCTGTTTTGGACGCCTGTAGTCTAGTCACTCACCACACTCACCCACTTCCACACACACACTGAACACGTGCACACGCACACAGTGAACACACACACTGATCACATGCACACACATACACACAATGTACGCACACGCACACAGACACACAATAATACACACAAAGACACAAACACAATCCAGGGTTCAAGGTTCAACAACAACAACAAGCCAGGGACGTAATACCCCAAGAGCCCTTCATTTGCTTCACCTGAAATCATGTTTTCCCTGAGGACTTGTGTGCTGCTCTATGTAGTACTGTTCGCCTCCCATAGTCTGTTCTGGAGTTGAGGACTGTGAAGAGTCCCTAACTTTATATCTCTATCTCTCTAACTGTCTATCTATCTCTCTAACTGTCTATCTATCTCTCTAAATGTTTATCTATCTGTCACTCTCTGTCTATCTGTCTCTCTCTCTCTGTCTGTCTATCTCTCTCTAAATGTTTATCTATCTGTCTCTCTCTGTCTATCTGTCTCTCTCTCTCTGTCTGTCTATCTCTCTCTAAATGTTTATCTATCTGTCTCTCTCTGTCTATCTGTCTCTGTCTGTCTATCTCTCTAACTGTCTATCTCTCTCTCTAACTGTCTACCTATCTATCTTACTGTCTATCTATCTCTCTGACTGTCTATATCTCTCTCTAACTGTTTATCTATCTGTCACTCTCTAACTGTCTATCTATCTGTCACTCTCTAACTGTCTATCTCTCTCTCTCTAACTGTCCATCTATCTCTCTAACTGTCTATCTATCTCTCTATCTATCTATCTATCTATCTATCTATCTATCTATCTATCTATCTATCTATCTATCTATCTATCTATCTATCTATCTATCTATCTATCTATCTATCTATCTATCTATCTATCTATCTATCTATCTATCTATATATCTAACTGTCTATCTATTTCTCTAACTGTCTATCTAACTCTCTCTAACTGTCTATCTATCTATCTATCTATCTATCTATCTATCTATCTATCTATCTATCTATCTATCTATCTATCTATCTATCTATCTATCTATCTATCTATCTATCTATCTATCTATCTATCTATCTATCTATCTATCTATCTATCTATCTATCTATCTATATCTCTCTAACTGTATATCTATCTATCTATCTATCTATCTATCTATCTATCTATCTATCTATCTATCTATCTATCTATCTATCTATCTATCTATCTATCTATCTATCTATCTATCTATCTATCTATCTATCTATCTATCTATCTATCTATCTATCTATCTATCTATCTATCTATCTCTATCTATATCTCTCTAACTGTATATCTAACTGTCTATCTATCTCTCTAACTGTCTATCTCTCCCTCTCTAACTGTCTATCTATCTCTCTAACTGTCTATATCTCTCTCTGACTGTCCATCTATGTCTAACTGTCTATCTATCTCTCTAACTGTCTATCTATCTCTCTAACTGTCTATCCATCTCGCTATAACTGTTTATATCTAACTGTCTATCTATCTATCTAACTGTCTATCTATTTCTCTAACTGTCTATCTCTCCCTCTCTAACTGTCTATCTATCTCTATGTGTCTCTCTCTCTAACTGTCCATCTATGTCTAACTGTCTATATATCTCTCTAACTGTCTATCTATCTCTCTAACTGTCTATATCTCTCTCTAACTGTCTATCTCTCTCTAACTGTCTATCTCTCTCTCTAACTGTCTATCTATCTCTCTAACTGTCTATCTATCTCTCTAACTGTCTATCTATCTCACTATAACTGTTTATCTCTTTACCTGTCTATCTTTCTCTATAACTGTCTATCTATCTATCTCTAACTGTCTAACTGTATATCTATCTATCTATCTCTCTAACTGTCTATCTCTCCCTCTCTAACTGTCTATCTAACTCTCTGACTGTTTATCTATCTGTCTCTCTCTAACTGTCTATAAATCTCTCTCACTGTCGACCTATCTCTCTCTAACTGTCTATAAATCTCTCTCACTGTCGACCTATCTCTCTCTAACTGTCTATCTATATCTCTCTAACTGTCGATCTATCTCTCTAACTGTCTATCTATCTCTCTAACTGTCTATCTCTCTATCTTCTATCTTCTATCTAACTGTATATCTAACTGTCTATCTATCTCTCTAACTGTCTATCTCTCCCTCTCTAACTGTCTATCTATCTCTCTCTAACTGTCTATCTATCTCTCTAACTGTCTCTCTATCTCTCTAACTGTCGCATCATCTATCTATCTCTCTAACTGTCTATCTATCTCTCTAACTGTCTCTCTATCTCTCTAACTGTCCATCTATCTATCTCTTATCTATCTCTCTCTAACTGTCTATCTATCTCTCTAACTGTCTATCTATCTCTCTAACTGTCTATCTCTCCCTCTCTAACTGTCTATCTAACTCTCTCTATCTGTCTCTCTCTCTAAATGTCTATCTATCTCTCTGACTGTTTATCTATCTGTCTCTCTCTAACTGTCTATGAATCTCTCTGACTGTCTATCTATCTCTCTAAATGTCTATCTATCTCTCTCTAACTGTCTATCTATCTCTCTAACTGTCTTTCTATCTCTCTAACTGTCCATCTATGTGTATCTCTTTACCTGTCTATCTTTCTCTATAACTGTATATCTATCTATCTATCTATCTATCTATCTATCTATCTATCTATCTATCTATCTATCTATCTATCTATCTATCTATCTATCTATCTATCTATCTATCTATCTATCTATCTATCTATCTATCTAACTGTTTATCTATCTGTCTCTCTCTAACTGTCTATCTATCTCTCTAACTGTTTATCTATCTGTCTCTCTCTAACTGTCTATCTCTCTCTCTCTAACTGTCTATCTATCTCTCTAACTGTTTATCTATCTGTCTCTCTCTAACTGTCTATCTCTCTCTCTAACTGTCTATCTCACTAACTGTCTCTATATCTCTCTAACTGTCCATCTATGTCTAACTGTCTATCTATCTCTCTCTAACTGTCGATCTAACTGTCTATCTATCTCACTAACTGTCTTTCTGTATCTCTAACTGTCCATCTATGTCTAACTGTCTATCTAAATGTCTATCTATCTCTCTAACTGTCTATCTCTCTAACTGTCTATCTCTCTGACTGTTTATCTATCTGTCTCTCTCTAACTGTCTATCTATCTCTCTCTAACTGTCTCTCTCTCCCTATCTGTGTGTATATATATAAATATTTCTCTATAACTGTCTGTCTGTCTGTCTGTCTTGACAGAGCTTGAACAATTTAAAAAAGAACAATGTGCAAATATTGTACAAAAAACATGTTTTCACTTAAGATTTTGTCTGTAGATGGGAGAGAAAAAGTTTTTTTTATCCATTTTGAATTCAGGCTGTAAATTTTTTTGGAATAAGTCAACGGGTGTGAATACTTTCTGAAGGCTGTATATGTACCCTTTATAGTGCAACACTGTACCCTTTATAGTGCACCACTGTACCCTTTATAGTGCAGCACTGTACCCTTTATAGTGCACTGCTTCTGACCAGAGCCCTAATAGGGCCATTTGGGACACACACAGAGTCCATGGACCATCCACGGGTTTAAAGCTGTGGAACCCAACAACCTACAGGATGGCCCAGGTCCAGGGTTGAACCCAACAACCTACAGGATGGACCAGGGTTGAACCCAACAACCTACAGGATGGACCAGGTCCAGGGTTGAACCCAACAACCTACAGGATGGCCCAGGTCCAGGGTTGAACCCAACAACCTACAGGATGGCCCAGGTCCAGGGTTGAACCCAACAACCTACAGGATGGCCCAGGTCCAGGGTTGAACCCAACAACCTACAGGATGGACCAGGTCCAGGGTTGAACCCATCAACATACAGGATGGACCAGGTCCAGGGTTGAACCCAACAACCTACAGGATGGACAAGGTCCAGGGTTGAACCCAACAACCTACAGGATGGACCAGGGTTGAACCCAACAACCTACAGGATGGATAAGGTCCAGGGTTGAACCCAACAACCTACAGGATGGACAAGGTCCAGGGTTGAACCCAACAACCTACAGGATGGACCAGGTCCAGGGTTGAACCCAACAACCTACAGGATGGACCAGGGTTGAACCCAACAACCTACAGGATGGACCAGGTCCAGGGTTAAACCCAACAACCTACAGGATGGACCAGGTCCAGGATCGAACCCAACAACCTACAGGATGGACAAGGTTCAGGGTCGAACCCAACAACCTACAGGATGGACCAGGTTCAGGGTCGAACCCAACAACCTACAGGATGGACCAGGTCCAGGGTTGAACCCAACAACCTACAGGATGGACCAGGTCCAGGGTTGAACCCGACAACCTACAGGTTGGTCCAGGTCCAGGGTTAACCCAACATCCTACAGGATGGACCAGGTCCAGGGTTGAACCCAACAACCTACAGGATGGACAGGGTCCAAGGTTGAACCCAACAACCTACAGGATGGACTAGGTCCAGGGTTGAACCCAACAACCTACAGGATGGACCAGGTCCAGGGTTGAACCCAACAACCTACAGAATGGACCAGGTTCAGGATTGAACCCAACAACCTACAGGATAGACCAGGTCCAGAGTGGAACCCAACAACCTACAGGATGGACCAGGTTCAGGGTTGAACCCAACAACCTACAGGATGGACCAGGTCCAGAGTGGAGCCCAACAACCTACAGGATGGACCAGGTCCAGGGATAAACCCAACAACCCACAGGATGGACCAAGTCCAGGGTTGAACCCAACAACCTACATGATGTTCCAGGGACAGGGTTGAACCCAACAACATAGAGGATGGAAAAGGTCCAGGGTTGAACCCAACAACCTACAGTATGGTCCAGGTCCAGGGTGGAACCCAAAAACCTACAGGATGGACCAGGTTCAGGGTTGAACCCAACAACATAAAGGATGGACCAGGTCCAGAGTGGAACCCAACAACCTACAGGATGGACCAGGTCAAACCCAACAACCTACAGGATGGACCAGGTCCAGGGTTGAACCCAACAACCTACAGGATGGACCAGGTCCAGGTTTGAACCCAAAAACCTACAGGATGGACCAGGATCAGGAATGAACCCAACAACATACAGGATGGACAAGGTTCATTGTAGAACCCAACAACCTACAGGATGGACCAGGTCCAGGGTTGAACCCAACAACCTACAGGATGGACAAGGTCCAGGGTTGAACCCAACAACATAGAGGATGGACCAGGTTCAGGGTTGAACCCAACAACCTACAGGATGGACCAGGTCTAGGGTTAAACCCAACAACCTACAGGATGGACCAGGTCCAGGGTTGAACCCAACAACCTACAGGATGGACCAGGTCCAGAGTTGAACCCAACAACCTACAGGATGGACCAGGTCCAGGGTTGAACCCAACAACATACAGGATGGACCAGGTCCAGGGTTGAACCCAACAACCTACAGGATGGACCAGGTCCAGGGTTGAACCCAACAACCTACAGGATGGACCAGGTTCAGGGTTCAACCCAACAACCTACAGGATGGACCAGGTTCAGGGTTGAACCCAACAACCTACAGGATGGACAAGGTTCAGGGTTGAACCCAACAACATAGAGGATGGACCAGGTCAAGGATTGAACCCAACAACATACAGGGTGGACAAGGTCCAGAGTTGAACCCAACAACCTACAGGATGGACCAGGTCTAGGGTTGAACCCAACAACCTACAGGATGGACCAGGTCCAGGGTTGAACCCAACAACCTACAGAGAGAGAGAGAGATGGTAGGAGAATGATCCAAACTCTGAAGAGAGTGCTGTGGCTGATTCTGTGCCTGTTATTTCTGCTATCTGATTGGATGTTATGAGAGGGCTGGACGGTCTGGCAACAACTATTGATGTTGATATCTGCGACCCCGCATGTACACAAACGCACACACACACACACACACACACACACACACACACACACACACACACACAGAGAGAGAGAGAGAGAGAGACACACCCACACACACTGGAGAGTGTTCTGGAGCAGCAAGGCTATGTATGTCCTTACCCTGTACTGGTTACCATCCGTTATAGTACTTTCACTAAGAATACTGCTGCCAAGCTAAACAGATGCATCCAATGCATTCAACCCTCCAAGACACAATACAAGCATCCAAGACATTACTGAGCATAACGGTTGCAGAGCCAGACTATAGATTCATTGTGTACCTCAAGGATCAGTAACTGTCCATAACAGTAGTCTCAGTTAAAATATACAGTTCCGTTACATTGAGAAAGCGGCCAAACCAAACAAATACATTTAATGGATTAGAGGACATTAGCGGGAGTAGAATTGGTCTTCTATGTCTGCATATAACTTAGGATGTGTATGGGTTAGAGTTAGGGGTTAGGATGTGTATGGGTTAGAGTTAGGGGTTAGGATGTGTATGGGTTAGAGTTAAGGGTTAGGATGTGTATGGGTTAGAGTTAGGGGTTAGGATGTGTATGGGTTAGAGTTAGGGGTTAGGATGTGTATGGGTTAGAGTTAGGGGTTAGGATGTGTATGGGTTAGAGTTAGGGGTTAGGATGTGTATGGGTTAGAGTTAGGGGTTAGGATGTGTATGGGTTAGAGTTAGGGGTTAGGATGTGTATGGGTTAGAGTTAGGGGTTAGGATGTGTATGGGTTAGAGTTAGGGGTTAGGATGTGTATGGGTTAGAGTTAGGGGTTAGGATGTGTATGGGTTAGAGTTAGGGGTTAGGATGTGTATGGGTTAGAGTTAGGGGTTAGGATGTGTATGGGTTAGAGTTAAGTGTCAGAAGTGCTTCAACCTCGTCAAATATAAAACAGGAGAGATTATTTCACAGAAAATAATAATGTTCCTTGCGTTTGTCGGAGTTTAGAGTGATGAAGAGTAGCTAACAGCTAACTGCTCTTTCGTGTCTCTTCACTGAGCAGAGCAGCCCGAGTCGGAGCCGTTGCTTTGGATACTTATAGACTCCGAGCCGCCATGAACAGAGCGCATGCAGAGCGAGCTCCGCGCAGGACGAGCTAATGGATTTACTAACGGAGGAACTTATTTCTGATTTGGGTTTTCGGGCAGGGCCGGGTCGGGCTTTAAATTTGGCAGAAGCAATCGGTCCTGGGTAGGGTAAGGCCTGAACGCCGCAGGCTTTTTTCTTCTCCATGCTGCCTGCAGCGTGATCTATTTTCCTTTGTGGACATGATAAACAGATGCTTATGGTGTTATTGTGAATTCACTTTCCACCACGTCGAAAACATTTTGGTTTACTCCGTTGCTATGGTCACCGGTGTCTGTCGTCTCGGTGACACACAGCACACACCCACCAGTGTGAAATGAGCCACATTTGATCTGAATGTTTCAATACACATAGTAGTTTGACTGGTTAACGTTGGCTAGTGTGGCTCATTTCACACACTGGTTTCAGAGTCCTGCAATAAGAGATGAGATGCCACTATTTGTGTAAACTCTTGAGAATTGTTTTCTGTGGGTATCACCGGGTAGGCTGATACCCCATTTGATGGGTGCACAATCCAGTTCTGTCCTAAACACGCCCAGGCGAACTCACTGAGCTATATCGAATATTTTATATGTTGTTTTATTAAATATGTTGAATTTCAAATATCATGGTATATCCTTGCGTGTAGCAATGTCACTCAGATCATCAGTGCTTCGCTTGAGCTGAAATAGGTGCCGGTACTCTTTTTGGCTGCCGGTACTAGTTACATTTAGGTGCCGGAGCTCAACAATACTTTTGAGCTAATATTCTGTAAGAGGAACAGGAGCTCAAGCCGTAGAAAATGTGAGGTGCCGGTACTGTAGATAATTTCATTTAATTGAGACAAAGCCTATATTTTATGTTAAAAATAGCCTATGATTTTTTCCCCCCTCAGCAATACTAACGTCCGTTTGGATATTCGAATAAGAGTGCTCATCCCTAAACTGGACATTCCTCCTCTCCTTTAACCTTCAACCCCTTCCCTCTGTCCAGTGGAGGAAGTAATGGCGGTAGAGAGAAACAGGAGGAGGAGAGTCGATACCCCCTCTGTGAGGTCTGGAGCAATGCCTTTTATGCTCTCTCTCTCTCTCTCTCTCTCTCTCTCTCTCTCTCTCTCTCTCTCTCTCTCTCTCTCTCTCTCTCTCTCTCTCTCTCTCTCTCTCTCTCTCTCTCTCTCTCTCTCTCTCTCTCTCTCTCTCTCTCTCTCTCTCTCTCTCTCTCTCTCTCTCTCTCTCTCTCTCTCTCCTCATTAATCATGTTAAATCTATTCCTGGACAGTGAGTAGTGAAACCTCTTCTCTATAAATCTGGTGTTAGTTTTACCTCTCATAATGAATTCATCTAAACGCTGCTGGATACATGAGAACACATGTACTATAAATATAGTGAAACTAGTTCGCAGAGAGGAAGCCAGACGAGCGGAGTGGAGAAATACACAGGAAGGGAAGGGGATAGAGAGAGAGAGAGACAGAGCGAGAGAGAGAGAGAGGGAGAGAGAGAGAGAGAGAGAGACAGAGAGAGAGAGGGAAAGAGAGAGAGAGACTGTAAGGTGGAATGTTGGCTTGGTTCTGCTGTCTGTATTGT
>NW_025533517.1:662500-717500 GCF_020615455.1 Coregonus clupeaformis | reverse complement strand
ACAATTATGTCTCTCTCTTTCTCACACACACGCACACACACGCAAAGTGGAAACTTTGAAAGGCCGTTTTTTTGTTTTGCGTTCCTGGATTTTGCCCCGGGCACTGTCACCCTATCCCATCAAAGAGCCACCACACACACACACACACACACAGATACACACAGATACAGCAGGTGGTGAGTGACACGTCAACATCAGAAGGAGTCTAAAAGAGGAAACGTTTCTCCCGGGTGTCTCTGTTCTGTCGTTAGCAGCTGACCCTCAGCCCTCGACACATCTTAATGTGTTCTCCTCCTCCACTCCACTCCTTTCCTCCTCTCCCTCTCGCCCCTCTCCTCCCCTCCCTCTCCCCCTCCCCCTCTCCTCCCCTCCCTCTCCCCCCTCCCCCTCCTCCCTCTCCCCCCTCCCCCTCTCGCCCCTCCCTCTCCCCCCTCCCCCTCTCGCCCCTCCCTCTCCCCCTCCTCCTCTCCTCCCTCTCCCCTCCCCTCCCTCTCCTCCCCTCCCTCTCCCCCCTCCCCCTCCTCCCTCTCCCCCCTCCCCTCTCGCCCCTCCTCTCCCCCTCCCCCTCTCGCCCCTCCCTCTCCCCCCTCCTCCTCTCCTCCCTCTCCCCTCCCCTCCCTCTCGCCCCTCCCTCTCCCCCCTCCCCCTCTCGCCCCTCCCTCTCCCCCCTCCTCCTCTCCTCCCTCTCCCCTCCCTCCCTCTCGCCCCTCCCTCTCCCCCCTCCCCCTCTCCTCCCTCTCCCCTCCCTCCCTCTCGCCCCTCCTCTCCCCCTCCCCTCCCCTCCCCCTCTCGCCCCTCCCTCTCCCCCTCCCCCTCTCGCCCCTCCCTCTCCCCCTCCCCTCTCCTCCCTCTCCCCTCCCCTCCCTCTCGCCCCTCCCTCTCCCCTCCCCCTCTCGCCCCTCCCTCTCCCCCCCTCCCCCTCCCTCCCTCTCCCCCCTCCCCTCCCCCTCTCGCCCCTCCCTCTCCCCCTCCCCCTCTCGCCCCTCCTCCCCTTCTCGCTCCTCCCCCTCCCCCCTCCATCCATTCTCCTTTCCTCCCCTCCCTATTTTTAAGTACAAGTGATGTCATTAGGGACCTCCATGAAGTGATGTCATTAGGCACCTCCATGAAGTGATGTCATTAGGGACCTCCATGAAGTGATGTCATTAGGGACCTCCATGAAGTGATGTCATTAGGGACCTCCATGAAGTGATGTCATTAGGGACCTCCCTCTCTTTCCTCCCCCTCTTTCCTCCCCCCTCTTTCCCCCCCTCTCTTTCCTCCCCTCTCTTTCCTCCCCCTCTTTCCTCCCCCTCTTTCCTCCCCTCTCTTGCCTCCCCCTCTTTCCTCCCCCTCTTTCTTTGTTTGGAAATGATTGTAGCTGTCATCCTGTCTGGTTGGCCAGGTTCTCTTTGCCTGCTGCAGACACACAGGGCTCTACATTAACCTGTTTCATTGGTAGCACTGGTGCTCCTAACTTCAAAAAGTAAGGAGCACCAGACAAAATTGACCAGAATTGTATTACATATTTTTTACTGCAAATGACTGTCCTATCATTGTTAATTGTCATCAGTTGATACCTTGATGATGGAACACATCACTAGAGAGTGGGCCAGACAGAATAAAAACAGGAACACATCACTAGAGAGTGGGCCAGACAGAATAAAAACAGGAACACATCACTAGAGACTGGGCCAGACAGAATAAAAACAGGAACACATCACTAGAGAGTGGGCCAGACAGAATAAAAACAGGAACACATCACTAGAGAGTGGGCCAGACAGAATAAAAACAGGAACACATCACTAGAGACTGGGCCAGACAGAATTAAAACAACTTTTAATAATTGTTTTCAAAAGTGCAACAGCAAACCTATTTACATAGGTGATTAGTTTTGGACAAACAAATGTAACATACAAAACAGAACATTGATCGTATTCAAAAGTGCAAGAGCAAATATATTTATATACTTGATTAAAATATAACCTTTATTGTGCAACTGCAAACTGTAAACGGTTACTTGATGTGGAATAGAGTTCCATGTAGTCATGGCTCTAAGTAGTACTGTGCGCCTCCCATAGTCTGTTCTGGACTTGGGGACTGTGAAGAGACCTCTGGTGGCATGTCTTGTGGGGTATGAATGGGTGTCCGAGCTGTGTGCTAGTAGTTCAAACAGACAGCTCGGTTCATTCAGCATGTCAATACCTCTCACAAATACAAGTAGTGATGAAGTCAATCTCTCCTCCACTTTGAGCCAGGAGAGATTGACATGCACATTACTTTATTTATACAGGTTTTTCTCAGTGAGATAAAATCTATTTTTCAAGAGAGACCTGGTTCAACAGCAGCAGGGAGATAAAATATTGAATTTGGCCTTTGCTACTATAATGTTAGCTCTCTGTGTACATCCAAGGGCCAGCCGCACTGCCCTGTTCTGAGCCAATTGCAAGTCCCTTTTTGTGGCACCTGATCACACGACTGAACTAGGATATGCATATTATTATTATTATTATTATTATTATTATTATTATTATTATTATTATATTTATTGATACCATTTGAATGGAAACACTGAAGTTTGTGGAAATCTGAAATGAATGTAGGAGAATATAACACATTAGATCTGGTAAAAGATAATACAAACAAAAAAACATGCATTATCTATTTATATATTTTTTAATCATCTTTGAAATGCAAGAGAAAGGCCACAATATAATATTGCAGTTTAGGCGCTATTTACATTTTGGCCACTAGATGGCAGCAGTGTCTGTGCAAAGTTTCAGATTGATCCAGTGAAGCATTGCAATACTGGACTATCAAGTCTGCCCGAATTGGTCAATTGGTCAATTGATACATTTTTCAAGTACAAACTATAGAGAACAAACCAAAATGATATGGCAATACAAAATGTAAGTTTACACACTCCCAGGAATATCATACATGATGGATCATTAGCTTATACACTAACTTTCACACATCTAGATGGCCGGGCGGGGTGGGTGTGGAGCCAGAGACAGCAGGGGTTCGAACAATAGAACCAAGTTCCTACATTTAAGTTCCTACATTTCAAACGAAACTATGCTACATTTTATCTCTGGGACCCTCAGGATGACAAATCAGAGCAAGATTAATTGAACGTAAGTACATTATTTACCTTCAGAGGTGAATGTATCAAACCAGTTGCTGTGATACGTTTTTTGTTGTTGTGCACTCTCCTCAAACAATAGCATGGTATTTTTTTCACTGTAATAGCTACTGTAAATTGGACAGTGCAGTTAGATTAACAAGAATTTAAGCTTTCTGCCCATATAACACATGTCTATGTCCTGGAAAGTTTGCTGTTACTTACAACAATCATGCTATTCACATTAGCGCATATTAGCTCAACCGTCCCGTATACGGGACACCAATCCCGTAAAGGTTAAGTGTTGCAGTCAATTCAGTCGCTGTAGTAGCTGACATGTATAGTGTTGAGTGATCCACATACAGACACACACTGGCTTTACTCAAATGCCTGACTCTACCTGGATTATGTTGGAGAGGCTTCCATTAAAGAACACCCTCTGTGTTCTGTTAGACGGGTAACTCTTTATACACTTGTGGGGGGTCGTAGAGCAAAACGGAGAACACCATCGTGCACTCCAAGCTCATCACTAAACTAAGGACCCTGGGATTAAATACCTCCCTCTGCAATTGGATACTGGACTTTCTGATGAGCCACCCCCAGATGGTGAGGGCAAACAACAACACATCCATCAAGCTGACCCTCAACACAGGGGCCCCTCAGGGGTGCGTGCTTAGCCCCCTCCTGTACTCCCTGTTCACCCACGACTGCGTGGCCAGGCATGACTCCAACACCATCATTAAGTTTGCTGACGACACGACGGTGGTAGACCTGATCACCAACGACAGCCTATAGGGAAGAGGTCAAAGACCTGGCAGTGTGGTGCCAGGACAACAACCTCTCCCTCAACATCAGCAAGACATATTACCTCAATCAACCACCCCAACTACCCCTACTAACCCAACCACCCCAGTGCACTGACTCGGTACCAGTACTATTTGTTCATTTTCATACTTTTTAACTGCATTGTTGGGAAAGGGCTCATTAGTTTGCATTTTCACGGTAAAGTCTACACTTGTTGTATTCGGGGCAAATAACATTTGATTTGATTTAGCCTGATGGCTTAATTTATGTTTTAGCAACGCGTCGTGTTTTAGGCTTCTGGACCCAGTTACTACTACAACGCCTCGTGTTTTAACTTTAACACTTTCAACAGAATATTGTGTTGCTAGTTTTGTCCCACGTCTCCTATTGAAGCATCTTTTTCTTTTTCTGAGGAGGTGGATCGGTAGCAGACATTGTCCTCATCATCTTCTTCTGGTTGTGGTTGATCATTTCCTCATTAGTTTTTTTGTTTTGTTAAAAGAAAGCTTCAATTCCACCCTGTTTCGTTGTTGTTATTCTTGCTAGCTAACTTTCTAGCTAATGCCATTACCTGCCAGAAAGGGGTGGCACAGCTCTGAGGGAAAGTTTGCGCAAAAAAAGGGATTGGTTGTGTGCCTAGATTGTGATTGGTTTAATTAGCATTTGTAGCATTATGATTGGTTATGGTTTGTAAACAAAGCATCAGTCTGTCTTGTCTGTCTTGTTTGAGCGGTGAAGAGAAGAGTGCTGAGGCGAAACATTGTTAGGCATTGAGTTTTTTATTGGATATTTTTTTAGTTGCACAGTGCTCCCAAAATAAAAGTACTGGAAGATACGCACAGCAAGATTTTTAGTCGCATGTGCGACCAAATTGGTCACACTTTAGAGCTCTGCACACACACACACACACACACACACACACACACACACACACACACACACCTACTGTTTCTCCTGGGTAAGTTATCCTCTGCATCTGGAGTAAAGCCTGAAGGCTGATCTCAGAGCTGTGTGGTGACGTCAGAATCGTGGTGACAAACAGTCATTATGGGATTACCTCTGATCTGGGGCCTGTGGTTTGAACTCCTGGGGAGGAGGAGGGGAGGGGGAGGAGGAGGAGGTTTTCCTCTGAGTTGGCCAGTTTATCAAACCTTACACAGAGAGAGAGAGAGAGAGCTAAAAATACTTGAATCAGTTATAGAACCCATTGCCCTTTATAGTTGTGAGGTCTGGGTTCCGCTCACCAACCAGGAATTCACTAAATGGGACAAACACCATATTGAGACTCTGCATGCAGAATTCTGCAAAAATATCCTCTGTGTACAACGAAAAACACCAAATAATGCATGCAGAGCAAAATTAGACCGATACCCGCTAATTATCAAAATCCAGAAAAGAGACGTTAAATTCTACAACCACCTAAAAGGAAGCGATTCCCAAACCTTCCACAACAAAGCCATCACCTACAGAGAGATGAACTTGGAGAAGAGTCCCCTAAGTAAGCTGGTCCTGGGGCTCTGTTCACAAACACAAACAGACCCCACAGAGCCCCAGGACAGCAACACAATTAGACCCAAATCAGGAGAAAACAAAAAGATAATTACTTGACACATTGGAAAGAATTAACAAAAAAACAGCAAACTAGAATGCTACTTGGCCCTAAACAGAGAGTACACAGTGGCAGAATACCTGACCACTGTGACTAACCCAAACTTAAGGAAAGCTTTGACTATGTACAGACTCAGTGAGCATAGCCTTGCTATTGAGAAAGGCCGCCGTAGGCAGACCTGGCTCTCAAGAGAAGACAGGCTATGTGAACACTGCCCACAAAATGAGGTGGAGACTGAGCTGCACTTCCTAACCTCCTGCCAAATGTATGGCCATATTAGAGACACATATTTCCCTCCGATTGCAGAGATCCACAAAGAATTCGAAAACAAACCCAATTTTGATAAACTCCCATATCTACTGGGTGAAATACCACAGTGTGCCATCACAGCTGCAAGATTTGTGACCTGTTGCCACAAGAAAAGGGCAACCAGTGAAGAACAAACACCATTGTAAATACAACCCATATTTATGTTTATTTATTTTCCCATTTGTACTTTAACTATTTGCACATTGTTACAACACTGTATATATACATAATATGACATTTGAAATGTCTTTATTCTTTTGAAACTTCTGAGTGTAATGTTTACTGTTAATATTTATTGTTTATTTCACTTTCGTTTACTATCTACTTCACTTGCTTTGGCAATGTTAACACACGTTTCCCATGCCAATAAAGCCCTTAAATTGAATTGAGAGAGAGAGAGGAGGAGGTAGAGCGAGAGAGGGAGGGGGAGAGAGAGAGAGGGGTAGAGAGGGGTAGAGAGGGGGAGAAAGAGAGAGAGGGAGAAAGAGAGAGAGGGAGAAAGAGAGAGCGAGAGAGCGAGAGAGACAGAGAGAGAGAGAGAGAGAGAGAGAGAGAGAGAGAGAGAGAGAGAGAGAGAGAGAGAGAGAGAGAGAGAGAGAGAGAGAGAGAGAGAGAGAGAGAGAGAGAGAGAGAGAGAGAGAGAGAGAGAGACAGAACGACAGAGAGCCTAAATCATCTAGTGGCTGTACTTTCCTCTGGACCGATGAAAGAACGCAGGATAGGAGAGGAGAGAGGTGTTAGGCTCTATCTCTATAACCAGTACTACAGTATATACACTACGGTCCTGACAACAGGAAGACAACAGTCACACAGTGGCGGAATAAATTCAACTACACATACGTTTGTTTAATCACAAAACTGGAGAGCAACATCTGTACAGTGAAGTCCACAAAGCATATTGCATGAAACAAACAGTTATTTCACCTGCGGCATGGTCAAGCAAGTTACAGTCCAATCAGTGTCGCTAAATATCATGTGGCTGTCCATGATACTGATTTGTGTGTGCCTGTGTGAGTGTGTGTGTGCTTGCGTGCGCATATGTGCGCGTGTGAGTGTGTGTGTGTGTGTGTGCGTGTGCGTGTGCGTGTGTGTGTGAGTGCGTGTGTGTGTGAGAGAGTGAATGTGTGTGTATGTGTGAGTGAGTGTGTTTGTGTGTGTGTGAGAGTGTGTGCTTGCGTGCGCGTGCAAGTAAAATAAGTTGACTCACCCTACTTAGACTAGTTGAACGCCATCCTCTCTTTCATGTTGTCAAAATGGTCTATGACTCTGTCATACACTTTTAGTTTTTGTTGTCATAGGCTACCTAGCTAAAAATGGCCAGCCTAACTTCCTCGCATGGGCAACAATGAAAATATTTTGCTGTTGGACCAGGAGTTTTATTTTGGGAGCACTGTGCAAAAAATAAAAATAAAAAATCTCCCAGATAGTAATTGTTGTAAGGATAAGGCTTCGCTGTACCGTTGTTTTCGAGTGCCCTAGCGAAACAAGTGAGTGCAGGTTCGATAGCATCATGGTTGCGTCTAGCCGAACTAGGTCAAAAGATCTGACCCACTTTATCGGCGCAACATTTTTAATTTAATTTAATTTTTAATTTAATTTGTTTACTTCCTATAGCGGTTTTGCCCGGACGGCATTTTACATTCATAAACGGTGGACCATTGTAAAACTACTCGCGAGTCGTTAACCATTTGTTTCCACTTTGTTCAGTGATGTTACCTCTGGCTATCTAGCTAACAACCGGAGGGGTATCTTACGAAGTCAGCTAGATCCACTCTGGGTTTTAGAAAGCTAACCAGAACTCCAGCAGGCTTGTAAATGTGCGTGCATGTCGCTAGTTGAATGCTGAACTCTTCATTGAGACAACACTGAAACATCAATCCATGGGCGGGGTCAGTGACACAATCTCCTTTGTGCCAAAATCAAATAAACTTTACATTTTAGTCATTTAGCAGACATTCTTATCCAGAGCCACTTAAAGGAGCAATTAGGGTAAAGTGCCTTGCTCAAAGGCACATCGACAGATTTTTCCCCTAGTCGGCTCTGGTCCAATGCTCTTAACCACTAGGCTACCTGCCACCCTAATTCAGCAGCTATGGTGTGAAATATACTTTATTGCTTATAGTTAATGCCGACTATTGGTTATCAATGCACAACCAAAAGCACCCTTTTCCCCATTCTTATCGATAAAATAATTGTATTAATAAGTAATATAAAAGTGTTACTGTGCGTGAAGTTTAAAATACATTCACTTTTTTTGAGCTGAAAGACGATGGCCAGAGCTTACCCACGATGTCGCACAACGATGTCAGTCAATAGGTCATCGTTTTGGTCGGATTATGAGAGTCACGTGTCTTTTTCTATGAGATGACCTGCCAATTATTTTCCAGCCTACATTTAGTTTCAGGCCTGGGTTTTATTTAACTCTTACCATCCACCAGCATGGCAATGTTTATTGATCAGAAACACCTGCTGCAAAGTTCTTCCAATTCACGAGTCGTCTGAGAGCCAAACAGCTTTTCTCTGTAGGTAGGGTTTCCAGATAAAACAGCCACAAAGTCAAAATTGTCTATAGTGTACAAATTCATTAAAATAAAAATGAGCTTTTTGGTCTTAATTTAAGGTTAGGATTAGGCTAATGTTAGCAGTGTGGTTAAACTTAGGGTTAAGGTTAGGTTTAAAATCAGACTTTAAGAAGAGAATGTGGAAATAGCCGGGGTTTATGACTTTGTGGCTGTGGTAACTAGTGATAACGCAACACTTTGCCGCCTTGCCATGGAGCAAATTAAAATAGGGTTCGCACGTTTTCGACCATTCCATTGATAGTAAAGAAAACTCTCCACCCGCCTGGGGATCAGGGCCTTGCAAAACGAACCTGTCCATTACTTCAGTACACGCTCCAAACCGTTCAATAGTTAGGCTATCCATATTACATTTTTACATTTTAGTCATTTAGCAGACGCTCTTACCCAGAGCGACTTACAGTTAGTGAGTGCATACATGTTTTTTTTGGTTTGTTTTTTCATACTTGTCCCCCGTGGGAATGGAGCCCACAACCCTGGCGTTGCAAGCGCCATGCTCTACCAATTGAGCTACACGGGGCCAAACTTTTCAATAGTTAGACTATCCATATTACCAAACTGTTCAATAGTTAGACTATCCATATTACCAAACTGTTCAATAGTTAGACTATCCATATTACCAAACTGTTCAATAGTTAGACTATCCATATTACCAAACTGTTCAATAGTTAGACTATCCATATTACCAAACTGTTCAATAGTTAGACTATCCATATTACCAAACTGTTCAATAGTTAGACTATCCATATTACCAAACTGTTCAATAGTTAGACTATCCATATTACCAAACTGTTCAATAGTTAGACTATCCATATTACCAAACTGTTCAATAGTTAGACTATCCATATTACCAAACTGTTCAATAGTTAGACTATCCATATTACCAAACTGTTCAATAGTTAGGCTATCCATATTACCAAACTGTTCAATAGTTAGACTATCCATATTACCAAACTGTTCAATAGTTAGACTAT
The DNA here is from genome assembly GCF_020615455.1 of Coregonus clupeaformis. Lineage (NCBI taxonomy): Eukaryota > Metazoa > Chordata > Actinopteri > Salmoniformes > Salmonidae > Coregonus > Coregonus clupeaformis. Next base: position 708,122 of record NW_025533517.1, on the reverse strand, counting down.
CCATATTACCAAACTGTTCAATAGTTAGACTATCCATATTACCAAACTGTTCAATAGTTAGACTATCCATATTACCAAACTGTTCAATAGTTAGACTATCCATATTACCAAACTGTTCAATAGTTAGACTATCCATATTACCAAACTGTTCAATAGTTAGACTATCCATATTACCAAACCGTTCAATAGTTAGACTATCCATATTACCAAACTGTTCAATAGTTAGACTATCCATATTACCAAACTGTTCAATAGTTAGACTATCCATATTACCAAACTGTTCAATAGTTAGACTATCCATATTACCAAACCGTTCAATAGTTAGACTATCCATATTACCAAACTGTTCAATAGTTAGACTATCCATATTACCAAACTGTTCAATAGTTAGACTATCCATATTACCAAACTGTTCAATAGTTAGACTATCCATATTACCAAACTGTTCAATAGTTAGACTATCCATATTACCAAACTGTTCAATAGTTAGACTATCCATATTACCAAACTGTTCAATAGTTAGACTATCCATATTACCAAACTGTTCAATAGTTAGACTATCCATATTACCAAACTGTTCAATAGTTAGACTATCCATATTACCAAACTGTTCAATAGTTAGACTATCCATATTACCAAACTGTTCAATAGTTAGACTATCCATATTACCAAACTGTTCAATAGTTAGACTATCCATATTACCAAACTGTTCAATAGTTAGACTATCCATATTACCAAACTGTTCAATAGTTAGACTATCCATATTACCAAACTGTTCAATAGTTAGACTATCCATATTACCAAACTGTTCAATAGTTAGACTATCCATATTACCAAACTGTTCAATAGTTAGACCTATCCATATTACCAAACTGTTCAATAGTTAGACTATCCATATTACCAAACTGTTCAATAGTTAGACTATCCATATTACCAAACTGTTCAATAGTTAGACTATCCATATTACCAAACTGTTCAATAGTTAGACTATCCATATTACCAAACTGTTCAATAGTTAGACTATCCATATTACCAAACTGTTCAATAGTTAGACTATCCATATTACCAAACTGTTCAATAGTTAGACTATCCATATTACCAAACTGTTCAATAGTTAGACTATCCATATTACCAAACTGTTCAATAGTTAGACTATCCATATTACCAAACTGTTCAATAGTTAGACTATCCATATTACCAAACTGTTCAATAGATAGACTATACATATTACCAAACCATTACCAATTGTATTTCTATGGCGGATTTGCGTCCGCAGTTTAGATAACGCATTGATATATACACTGAGTATACGAAACATTAGAAACACCTTCCTAATATTGAGTAGCAGTCGTCTTCCTCAAATTAAGGGGATGATGATGCAATCTTTGTGAGAGGGAGGGAATCTGATCTCTTTGGTCCTCAACTCATGGCTCAGTCATTTCATTCAGGGTGAGCGGAGATAGCTGTGAGTTAGCCTGCCCTGGAGCAGGTTAGTTCTGAAGGATTCATTGCCATAGAAATGTACCAGCCTAAAAGGTGACCCACTTTCGTTTCACCAGTTCTCCCGAGTTGAACTCAGAGTTGTCCAAAGTTACCTCGCCAACTCCTCAAATCTGTTTCATAGGATACCACTCAGGTAACTTTCCCAGTGTATCCAAACATCTGGGGCCACAGACAAAAAAGGAAAAGAGATATATTTTTCAGGTGATCAATGTTCACAGAATGAATGAATGACTGATGTCTTGTCATCATCACAAACCTGATGTTTCTAAAGAAACAGTCTACAATTTTCTAAAGGAAAATTGTGCTTTTACACAACGTAGAAATCGAATATTCCACAAATGACTTTGTAATTTCAATGACAGGTATTTCCTATCAACATTTTAGGGTTTATAATAAACAAATCTCTTTACAGTTTTACAGTGTTACGTATTACTTTTTAGGGCACAACATGTGCTTCAAATGTAGCTAGAATTCAGATAGGCCCAATATAGGCTGTATCTCAATTAATTTGGGGGGAATAGACATCGATTTATGACGGTTAAGTTTAGGGAAAATTTTAAACTAAAAAAACTAAAAATAAGTGCCTGTCACAGGGATTGAATGCACAACCCTCAGAGCCGGAGCTCACAGCGTATTCCCATCCATCACCCTCAGAGCCGGAGCTCACAGCGTATGCCCATCCATCACCCTCAGAGCCGGAGCTCACAGCGTATGCCCATCCATCACCCTCAGAGCCGGAGCTCACAGCGTATGCCCATCCACCATCCCCAGAGCCGGCGCTCACAGCGTATGCCCATCCATCACCCTCAGAGCCGGAGCTCACAGCGTATGCCCATCCATCACCCTCAGAGCCGGAGCTCACAGCGTATGCCCATCCATCACCCTCAGAGCCGGAGCTCACAGCGTATGCCCATCCATCACCCTCAGAGCCGGAGCTCACAGCGTATGCCCATCCACCATCCCCAGAGCCGGAGCTCACAGCGTATGCCCATCCTCCATCCCCAGAGCCGGAGCTCACAGCGTATGCCCATCCACCATCCCCAGAGCCGGAGCTCACAGCGTATGCCCATCCATCACCCTCAGAGCCGGAGCTCACAGCGTATGCCCATCCATCACCCTCAGAGCCGGAGCTCACAGCGTATGCCCATCCACCATCCCCAGAGGCGGAGCTCACAGCGTATGCCCATCCACCATCCCCAGAGCCGGAGCTCACAGTGTATGCCCATCCATCCCCAGAGCCGGAGCTCACAGCGTATGCCCATCCACTATCCCCAGAGGCGGAGCTCACAGCGTATGCCCATCCACTATCCCCAGAGCCGGAGCTCACAGCGTATGCCCATCCACCACCCTCAGAGCCGGAGCACACAGCGTATGCCCATCCACCATCCCCAGAGCCGGAGCTCACAGCGTATGCCCATCCACCATCCCCAGAGCCGGAGCTCACAGCGTATGCCCATCCATCACCCTCAGAGCCGGAGCTCACAGCGTATGCCCATCCACCACCCTCAGAGCCGGAGCTCACAGCGTATGCCCATCCACCATCCCCAGAGCCGGAGCTCACAGCGTATGCCCATCCACCACCCTCAGAGCCGGAGCTCACAGCGTATGCCCATCCACCATCCCCAGAGCCGGAGCTCACAGCGTATGCCCATCCATCCCCAGAGCCGGAGCTCACAGCGTATGCCCATCCACCACCCCCGTCCACAATGCTCTAGCAACCCAGGTCTACTTGATGGGAATAGCGCTCACTGTTGCCCCTAGTGGTCAGTATTGGTATTGAAGCCGATTCCTGATGTCCTGGGGACCTGGACGGATATCTAATATCAAATTGGAACTTGAGCGACCTGGCTGGAGTGCTGCGACAGATAGGGTCCCGCTACGCTGTACATGTGGAAAGAGATAGAGCTGGATACCTCTTACCACAGTGGAGTATTTACACAGTAGCACTTTTTCCAAGGGTCAAATTAACTCACAGACTGGTCTTGGGTACTGTATAAAATCCTACAACTACTACCAGATTGATGCACCTCACAGGTTTCATTTTTCAGAATTAGAAGTGTGTAGGCACGGGATGAATATTGTAAATAAAGACACTGTACAAACATTGCTAAGGCGGGTTTTAATTCATTCCAGCCTCAGTTGAGTACAGAATGTTTAGTTTTTTCCACTTTAGGATGTTTTTATACTAAAACGGAATTCAGTGGTTAGAAATTGATATTATCAGGACTGAAGCTTAACCCCAACATTCTGTCTAAATTAAACCCTAACGTTTTGCCTGAAATTAACCCCTACATTATGTCTAAATTAACCCCTAACATTCTGTCTAAATTAACCCCAACATTCTGTCTAATTTAACCCCTAACATTCTGTCTAAATTAACCTAACATTGTCTAAATTAACCCCTAACATTCTGTCTAAATTACCCCATAACATTCTGTCTAAATTAACCCCTAGAATTCTGTATACATTAACCCCTAACATTCTGTCTCAATTAACCCCTAACATTCTGTCTAAATTAACCCCTAACATTATGTCTAAATTAACCCCTAACATTCTGTCTAAATTAACCCATGACATTCTGTCTAAATTAACCCCTAGAATTCTGTATAAATTAACCCCTAACATTCTGTCTAAATTAACCCCTAACATTTTGTCAAAATTAACCCCAACATTACGTCTAAATTAACCCCAACATTCTCTCTAAATTAACCCCAACATTCTGTCTAAATTAACCCCAACATTCTGTCTAAATTAACCCCAACATTCTGTCTAAATTAACCCCTAACATTCTGTCTAAATTAACCACTAACATCATGTCTGAATTAACCCCTAAAATTCTGTCTAAATTAACCCCAACATTCTGTCTAAATTATCCCCAACATTTTGTAGTCTGGGCCAGGCCTGTTTAGCACCATCACAGTTTTTTTCCTGTTCATCCGTTCGTCGGTCCATCAGAAGCTGATCTCGTCGGTCCATCAGAAGCTGATCTCGTCGGTCCATCAGAAGCTGATCTCGTCGGTCCATCAGAAGCTGATCTCGTCGGTCCACAAGAAGCTGATCTCTGGGAATGTTGGCCAATCTGAACCATATTTGTGGCGCTCAGCGAGGTTCGGAGAGGGGGAGTAGAACTCTAGCACTCTTTATTTCCTCTGTAACACAATGTGTCAGGGCTTTAGACTTTATATATTTCCCACATCCTCAACACACAGCCACCACACACACACAGGCATGCACAAGCACACATCATACGCACACACTCGCACACACACACGCACACACTTGCACACGTACCTCTCACAAAAAGATCAAAATCTACAATATGTATATAGATGCAGGAATGTTAAAGTCAAGTTAGGTGGCTAACTGTGCTGTCAGTTTAGAAAATACCCTGAATATGAAAGAACTACAGTAAAACCTTTTTAGAATACAGAGGGGTGTGACACTGTGTTGTGGAGTGATCTGTTAGATAGTGTGACTGACGAGACGAGGAGAGGAGAGGAGAGGAGAGGAGAGGAGAGGAGAGGAGAGGAGAGGAGAGGAGAGGAGAGGGAGAGGAGAGGGAGAGGAGAGGAGAGGAGAGGAGAGGAGAGGAGAGGAGAGGAGAGGAGAGGAGGTAGAGAGGGTGTAGAGAGGGTAGAGGGTAGAAAGGGGGTAGAGGGTAGAGAGGGTAGAGGGTAGAAAGGGTAGAGAGGGTAGAGGGTAGAGAGGGTAGAGGGTAGAGAGGGTAGAACGGGGGTAGAGAGGGTAAAGATGCCCTCTACAGTAGAGGATGGGGGCAGGGAATATTAATATATTTGCCCTCTTGTCCTAACACCTAGACACAGTATGAATCACCTTCTTTTGGAACACTTAGAATATCAAAGTCTTGGACAGAGTTTCTAAACATTCTGGAAAAGTTTAAAATGATTCATGAACCAGTCTTATTCTCAGGGTAATAATAGTGTAATTATGCCCTCAGAAGTTTACACACTGTCGGTGTCAACTGATTTAAATATATCTGCCCCATGTTAGTTTCCTACGCTGTCATCCATGTTCAACATCCACTGAAGTAGCCAGCAAGTTTACTAGCTAAAAGTAGTTGCTGTGGTAACCAAACAGACTTGCTAGTTTAGCTAACCAAACCATCAGTCTTAGCTTGCGTTGCGTCTTGCCTAAGAATAGCCCTTAGCCATGGTATATTGGCCATATACCACACCTCCTCTGGCCTTATTGCTTTTATAAACTGGTTACCAACATAATTAGAGCAGTAAAAATAAACGTTTTGTCATACCCGTGGTATACCACGGCTGTCAGCCAATCAGCATTCAGGGCTTGAACCACCCAGTTTATAAGTCAAAATAAATGTCTAGATTTTTTTTATATGCAACAAATTAGCCAACGGTTCTCTATAGTCTGCTGCAATGTCATTATTATTCAGCATAATGCGTAAAGGGGCGTAAATACACTACCGTTCAAAAGTTTGGGGTCACAGACACCTCACAGGTCCTCAACTGGCAGCTTCATTAAATAGTACCCGCAAAACACCAGTCTCAACGTCAACAGTGAAGAGCCGACTCCAGTTGCAAAGAAAACGCCATATCTCAGACTGCCCATCTTAATCTTTCTTTTTATTGGCCAGTCTGAGATATGGCTTTTTCTTTGCAACTGCCTAAAGGTCAGCATCCCGGAGTGGCTTCTTTACACGACTGTACAATAAAGACACTACACTGCACTACACTATAACACACTACACTATAACACACTACACTATAACACACTACACTATAACACACTACACTACACTACACTACAATACACTACACTATAACACACTACACTACACTACACTATAACACACTACACTATAACACACTACACTATAACACACTACACTACACTACACTACAATACACTACACTATAACACACTACACTACACTACACTATAACACACTACACTATAACACACTACACTATAACACACTACACTACACTACACTATAACACACTACACTATAACACACTACACTACACTACACTACAATACACTACACTACACTACACTACACTATAACACACTACACTATAACACACTACACTATAACACACTACACTACACTACAATACAATACAACACACTACAATACACTGCACTACACTATAACACACTACACTATAACACACTACACTATAACACACTACACTACACTACAATACAATACAACACACTACAATACACTACACTGCACTACACTATAACACACTACACTATAACACAATACACTATAACACACTACACTATAACACACTACACTATAACACAATACACTATAACACACTACACTATAACACACTACACTATAACACACTACACTATAACACACTACACTATAACACACTACACTATAACACACTACACTATAACACACTACACTATAACACACTACACTACACTACAATACAACACACTACAATACACTACACTACACTACAATACACTATAATAAAATACACTACAATACAATACACCACAATAAAATACACTACACTATAACACACTACACTATAACACACTACACTATAACACACTACACTATAACACACTACACTATAACACACTACACTATAACACACTACACTATAACACACTACACTATAACACACTACACTACACTACACTATAACACACTATACAATACAACACACTACAATTAACTACACTACACTACAATACACTATAATAAAATACACTACAATACAATACACCACAATAAAATACACTACAATACATTACAATACATTACAATACAATACAATACACAACAATATATTACAATACATTACAATACATTACAATACACTACAATACAATACAATACAATACACTACAATACACTACAATACACTACAATACACTACAATACAATACAATACAATACAATACAATACAATACAATACACTACACTGCACTACAATACAGTACACTAAAATACATTACAATACAATACAATACAATATACTATAATACACTACAATAAATTACAATACATTAGAATACAATACACTACAATACACTACAATACACTATAATACAATACACTACAATAAAATACATTACAATACATTACAATACAATACAATACAATACAATACACTACAATACACTACAATACACTACAATACACTACAATATATTACAATACACTACAATACATTACAATACATTACAATACATTACATTACATTACATTACATTACATTACAATACAATACAATACACTACAATATATTACAATACAATACAATACACTACAATACACTACAATACATTACAATACGAAACAATACACTACAAGAAAATACAATACATTACAATACAATACACTACAATACATTACAATGTACTACAATAAACTACAATACAATACACTACCCTACAATACCTTACAATACACTACAATACACTACAATACAATACACTACAATGCACTACCATACATTACAATACACTACAATACACTATACTACAATATATTACATTACAATACAAAACAATACACTACAATAAAATACACTACAATACACTACAATACACTATAATACAATACACTACAATAAAATACAATAAAATAGATTACAATATATTACAATACAATACAAAACAATGCACTACAATACACTTCAATAAAATACACTACAATAGATTACAATACATTACAAATACAATACAATACAATACACTACAATACAATACACTACAATACATTACAATACACTACAATACATTACAATGCATTTCAATTCATTACAATACACTACAATATACTACAATATATTACAATACATTACAATACAATACATTACAATACACTAAAATACATTACAATACGCTACAATATACTACAATACACTACAATACACTACAATACACTACAATACAATACAATAAACTACAATACACTGCACTACAATACACTATACTAAAATACATTCCAATTCAATACAATACAATACACTGCAATACACTACAATACATTACAATAGAATACAATACACTACACTACAATACAATACACTACAATAAAATACATTACAAAACATTACAATACATTACAATACAATACAATACATCACAATACACTACAATACACTACAATATATTACAATACACTACAATACACTACAATACATTACAATACATTACATTACATTACATTACATTACAATACAATACACTATAATACACTACAATATATTACAATACAATACAATACACTACAATACACTACAATACACTACAATACATTACAATACATTACAATACGAAACAATACACTACAAGAAATTACAATACATTACAATACAATACACTACAATACATTACAATGCACTACAATAAACTACAATACAATACACTACCCTACAATACCTTACAATACACTACAATACACTACAATACACTATAATACAATACACTATAATACAATACACTTCAATAAAATACACTACAATACATTACAATACACTACAATATATTACAATACATTACAATACAATACATTACAATACACTAAAATACATTACAACACGCTACAATATACTACAATACACTACAATACAATACAATACAATACAATAAACTACAATACACTGCACTAAAATACATTCCAATTCAATACAATACAATACACTGCAATACACTACAATACATTACAATAGAATACACTACACTACACTACACTACACTACAATACACTACAATATAATACACTACAGTACACTACACTACACTACACTACAATACAATACACTGACTAGAACGAACTGCAAAAATCTCTGAAGCTGGAGACACTTATCTCCCTCACTATCTTTAAACATCAGTTGTCAGAGCAGTTTCCCGATCACTGCACCTGTACACAGCCCATCTGAAATTAGCCCACCCAACTACCTCATCCCCATATTGTTATTTACATTGTTATTAATTTTGCTCATTTGCACCCCAGTATCTCTATTTGCACATCATCTTCTGCACATCTATCACTCCAGTGTTAATACTAAATTGTAATTATTTTGCACTATGGCCTTACCTCCATAACTGGTTAAATAAAAGTGAAATAAATTAAATTAAATAATAAAAAAAACATTACAATACACTACAATACACTACAATACAATACAATACACTACAATACACCACAATACATTACAATACAATACAATACAATACACTACAATACGTTACAATACGTTACAATACATTACAATACATTACAATACATTACAATACATTACAATACAATACACTACACTACACTACAATACAATACACAACAATACACTACAATACACTACAATACATTACAATACACTACAATACACTACAATACACAACAATACACCACAATACACCACAATACACCACAATACACTACAATACACTACAATACACTACACTACAATACATTATAATACACTACAATACACTACAATACACCACAATACACTACAATACAACAACAATACACTACACTACACTACACTACAATACATTATAATACAATATATATATATATATATATATATATATATATATATATATATGTATATATATATATATATATATATATATATATATACATTGAAAATGAAATACAGAAAATTCGGATTTACATAAGTAGTCACACCCCTGAGTCAATACATGTTAGAATCACCTTTGGCAGCAATTACACCTGTGAATATTTGCACATTATTATTTTCAAAATTCTTCAAGCGCTGTCAAGTTGGTTGTTGATTATTGCTAGACAGCCATTTTTTAATCTTGCCATAGATTTTCAAGCCGATTTAAGTCAAAACTGTAAATAGGCCACTCAGGAACATTTGATGTCATCTTGGAAAGCAACTCCAGTGTAGATTTTGCCTTGTGTTTTAGGTTATTGTCCTGCTGAAAAGTGCATTTGTCTCCCAGTGTCTGTTGGAAGGCAGACTGAACCAGGTTTTCCTCTAGGATGTTGCCTGTGCTTACCTCTATTCCATTTATTTTATTCCTAAAAAACTCCCTAGTCATTGCCGATGACAAGCATACCCATAACATGATGCAGCCACTACCATGTTTGAAAATATGAAGAGTGGTACTCAGTGATGTGTTGTGTTGGATTTGATGGGGTTAAATACATGTAAAAAACTTCCTTTAGATTTTTGGGGACTATCTGTTGTTCCATGTAGTGAATCTGTTATTCAATGCGTTTGCATGGTCTAATAGCAGTAAGCCCCCCAAAAAAAAAAAAGTATACTTTCTTTTTGTAATATTTTTTGATACTTCAAGGGGCCTTAAAATTCAAAATCAAATAGCTAAATGATCCTTGGGATGACCTTCTTAAAACAATTCCATATAGCTTAGTAGAACCCCACCCCCTCCCCCCAGTTTAGACAGGGCTTTTATGGATTAAGCACATTTTTACTCCTGAACTTATTCAGGCTTATTCAGTATACTTATTGACTTAAGACATTTCAGCTTTTCATTTTTAATGAATTTGTAAACATTTCTAAAAACTAAATTCCACTTTGACATTATGGGATACTATGTGTAGGCAAGTGACACGAAATCTCAATTTATCCATTTTAAATTCAGGATGTAAAACATCATAATGTGGAAAAGGTCAAGGTGTGTGAATACTTTCTGAAGGCGCTGTAGAAACCCTTTTTTATCAAAAAAATTGTAGGTTTTATTAAACACATAATTTCCTCTTGCTTCTAACTAGAATGTAGTTTGCAACAGCACAGGTTTGTATGAACCTTGCTGTTTGCCACTAAGAACTCGGCAACTACGTTGCAAAATATGAATTCGATCTTCCCTTGTCATAGAGAGCTAACATGTCCGACGTCAGATAGCCATTTTCTGACCAGGCGAAATCATGCAGCAGCATCATTAATATGGATGTCAATGGAAAACAGCTCAAACAAATTAAAACTGAACATTATCTGTAATTTCAGAGTTTGATGTGACTGGGTTAGCTTTTGTTAGCTGTTGGTTTCTAAAATCCCCATTCCAATCTGGGGGAGGGATAGAACCCTCACTGGATATATATATATTAAAACCTTGCTTAGGAAAGGGTTATTTAATCTCCTCCAAAGAACCAAAAGGTTCTATATAGATCCGCAAATGTGTCCCCTTTTTTTCTAAGAGTGTACTGTAGCCTACAGTACAGAGTAGAATAATACCTATTACAGTAAATTATACCTGTGTTGCGCAACAGCTCTACCCTGTGTCCATGCGTAACTAAACCTCCCAGCTGTCTGTCTGTCTGTCTCCCTACCTGACTCCCCTCCGCAGCCCCAGCCCGCCAGTGACTCACGGCTCCCTGCATATGTTCACTTCCAGTCTGAGTTCTGACGCGGCTTTCCCTTCATTCGGGCCTTGTAATGAGAGAACTAGTCTACATTAGGGGACACATTTATAGTGACGGAACACCACAGATAATGTGAACGTTTTACAGTTAGCCACGTGTTTGAGTGGCATGTGGGGAGACTATCCTGCTCCATCTGATGGACTGTGGCGAAGGATTCAACACAACTGTCACAATGTTAATTTGGAGCAATGAACTGTATGGCATGTCGGTATGTATTTGTCTAGAACATTTAATTCCTCTATTCGGGTTTTATGCTTGTAGGCACTGTTATTTTATTTCCCCAGGCAAGTCAGTTAAGAACTAATTCTTATTTACAATGACGGCCTACACCGGCCAAACCCGGACGATGCTGGGCCAATTGTGCACCGCCCTATGGGACTGCCAATCACGGCCGGTTGTGATACAGCCTGGAATCGAACCAGGGGGTCTGTAGTGACGCACTGAGATGCAGTGCCTTAGACCGCTGCGCCACTCGGGAGCCCGAGTTCACATGACGCTTTGAATCATAAAACGATATTCCTAAACTGTTAAACTGGCTACACATGTAGGCTACAATATGTATTTAACATTGAACCCATCCTCAGAGCGGCAGGTCCTCTGTAGCATTAGTGACCTAACCGGTAACATATTGGTCATTGATAGATGGTGAAGGGCACTATAGGTCCAGGAGACACCACGTGGTTTATGTCATCAGCATGGTAAGCGCCGGGCACCGGACAGCTACCCTATATAAACCACAAACTGTCAGCAAGAGGCACCGGGAAGCCCGGCCTCCTACCCGCAGCACCGTATCACAGCTACTAAACCAAAACATGGAGAGAGCTTTCCCCTTTATTTCACCGACTCACAGCTTTTATTCTATTTCAACCACCTTTTAACCCTATCATATAGGCTACATGAATGCATTAAAGATGGTGTTACATGGGCTAGGCTGTGAATAGATTTGGCTGATCTACATTTGGCTGAAATATATGTGCTGCTGGCTATAAACAACACTATAGATGATTGTTCAAAGCCGTTTTCGCATCTTTATTGTCGCGCCTTTGAAGGTGTTCTGTACGTGTAATAGCCTGCAGGCTCGAACGTTTTTCAATTTGGCACGAAGACCCGCTGACGCACCTGGAGCTGCCCGCTGACTACTGAAGGGAAAGAGAGAATTCCGTCTTGTGTTTCTTTTAGTAGGCTAATTCTAGATTACTTAGATTTTTTTTTTTCATCAGACTTAATTAAATTCACACATGAAGCAATCGGTCTGGTGTTTTGACGCGGACACTTAACAATGAAAATGTCCTAAAAAAAAAATCCCACTCGCCCGTTCAGATGTGGTTTTGTAGCTGGAGACGGTTTTATTTTGAGGCACCGAGGCGCCCAGAGAACACTGTCGTGGAGAGAAGTTTAGCAACTCGGAGTCCAATTTTCCGTTGGCCGGAGAGCTGAAGTTTCTCAGCCGCGTCGAGCAGACAGACAGGCCGACTGAGTCGCTAAGGAGGAGAGGGAGAGCAGAGGAGAGGAGAACTGGCGTGGTGGTCTTGACTCTTTCCAGTGCCTAGTCGCTGTGCTGAAACCTAGTCTGTTGTGATGCACATTCCCGTAGATCCCAGTGCCACGCGGAGGTTTAGCCCGCCGTCCAATAGCCTCCAGCCGATCCCGGCCAAGATGAACGAGCTCAACACGCCGACCGGGACCGGGCAGCAAGACAGCACGGTGCCAAGGCTGCGCCTGCAGGAGAACCGCAGCATGGCGGAGATCATAGCCGACCACCCGGCGGAGCTGGTCCGGACTGACAGCCCAAACTTCCTCTGCTCAGTGTTACCGTCTCATTGGCGGTGCAACAAGACGCTGCCCGTCGCATTCAAGGTAAATAACACTCTCTTTATTACTTTATACACTCTCCTTATATATATTTATACTTTATATTAAATATATCAAGGTAAAACACTGTTTACACTACTTTATACTTCAAATATTTCATGGGCCTACATAGCAACTGGGAGAAAAAGGCTTACTGTGAATGTCTGTACTTGGGGGGTTTGGGCTGTGAAAATGAATGTGTTTATGTTTTTATGAAATATTAGGCTATTGCTCTGCCTTAAAATTAGTTGTACAAATTATATAATTTAGAATTTGTGTTAGGCCTATTCCTATAATATTTGTGTAGGCTATAGCAGATCTGCAGATGTTTCTGTTTTATTTCAACAGATTTGGATTTAGGAAAGTAGAGGCTAAAACAGACGAAGTAGCGTGCTTCTTTGAGGATTTAATGAACAAAGCGTTATTGTGTAAAGCTGATAATTGGGAGCAGCGAGGCGTGGAATGGAGAGATGTTGTGTGTGTTGACTTTCATCAACAACTGCATATTTTGAAACCAAAGTTCATATGAAACGTCTCTGTTATTGTCTCAGCCGCTGGGAGACAGACAGACAGACAGATAGACAGACAGACAGACAGACAGATACTGGTGTTATTCCTCACAGCGCCTTTAGATATTATATACACCTCACAATTACTGGAATAATTATACTGTTCACCACTCAAATTAAACTCCGAAATTGATGGACATTTTACATATTTGCTGTTCTAATTGTAATTAGATTCGAAAACATAATTAAGTCAAATGAAATGCAGGCATGCAGCTTCCATAATATATAGGGTAGCCTAAATAAACAATAAAATAGATGCGTTTGATAAACATATTGCTAAATTTTTCAATTTAGGCCTAGATATTTTCCACAATTATACATTTTAGTCATTTAGCAGACGCTCTTATCCAGAGCGACTTACAGTTAGTGAGAGCATACATTTTCATACTGGCCCCCCGTGGGAAACGAACCCACAACCCTGGCGTTGCAAACGCCATGCTCAACCAACTGAGCTACAGGGGACTACATTTATACAAACTCATCTGTTCCTTGTAAATGTATATGAATTAATTACGGATGTTGATTTGCATATAGGCCTAGTGCATTACTGGGTACACCAAATTCATATAACCCATCCTTTATTTTTGCTGCGTAAAAAATAATAAACGAAATGAACAATATATGAAATAATTTTCATCTGATAATGTTTTCTATTTTTTCCCATGAATACCTTTTGCCGTTCTATATAGGTTTATTATTGACAATGTCATCACAGGCCGACATCGGCTGCAAAGGGGCCTGCTGAATGCTGTTCAAATACCTTTTTATAAAACATTAATACAACTAACACTGATAAAAAGATGAATCTGTAAATTTAAACGATCATGTACTACCGATCATGTTTATAATAGTATTTATTTAGTGTTGACGATACATGGTAATTTCATTCATCATCATAAACATGGTTTTAATTATTAATATAGCTGTTACCTGTAGGACTAAAGGTAGGCTGTAGTTCCACCCTATAATGATCTTTATTATCCTGGAGTCAAGGTGAACAATCAGATGGTAGATCTAGCCTGCAGCTATCTCGGTTTACACACTATCATGTTTAAACCGCCTACTCACTGACATGATGGAGCACATATTGACATATATTTTGTTTTTTTAAAGTTTGAAAATAGATTTTGATTATTATTTTTTTTTATAATTTTGAGAATGAATTTAGGATGAATAGCAGATTTATAGAACTGAACCTCAGTAATATTGTGTTAGTGAGAAGGCCATAGCCTCATCCCAACTACCTTTCTACTAAGTACAGGTCTATTTACTACTAGATTTACTATTAATATTACTTTTCTTACATTTTAACCCTGCATTGTTGGGAAAGGGCTTGTAAGCATTTCACTGTTTAAGTTGACACCTGTTGTATTCTGTGCATGTGATAAATAAAATGTCATTTGGTTTGATTTTAAAAGTGCTTATGGAAACCTATAGCTTTAAACTATCTTGGATTGTTAATAAAATAAAATAAAACTGAATTGTGATATACATATACACTACCAGTCCAAAGTTTTAGATCACCTACTCATTCCAGGGTCTTTCTTTATTTTTACTATTTTCTACATTGTAGAATAATAGTGAAGACATCGAAACTATGAAATAACACATATGGAATCATGCATTAACCAAAAAAGTGTTAAACAAATCAAAATATATGTTATATTTGTGGAATTTCTTTCCTTCTTAATGCGATTGAGCCAATCAGTTGTGTTGTCACAAGGTAGGCTGGGGGGTATACAGAAGATAGCCCTATTTGGTAAAAGACCAAGTCCATATTATGGCAAGAACAGATCAAATAAGCAAAGAGAAACGACAGTCCATAATTATTTTAAGACAGGAAGGTCAGTCAATACGGAAAATTTCAAGAACTTTGAAAGTTTCTTCAAGTGCAGTCACAAAAACCATCAAGCGCAACAATGAAACTGGCTCTCATGAGGACAGCCACAGGAATGGAAGAACCAGAGTTACTTCTGCTGCAGAGGATAAAATCATTAGAGTTACCAGCCTCAGAAATTGCAGCCCAAATAAATGCTTCACGGAGTTCAAGTAACAGACATATCTCAACGTCAACTGTTCAGAGGAGACTGTGAATCAGGCCTTCATGGTCGAATTGCTGCAAAGAAACCACTACTAAAGGACACCAATAAGAAGAAGAGACATGCTTGGGCCAAGAAACACGAGCAATGGACATTAGACCGGTGGAAATCTGTCCTTTGGACTGCAGTCCAAATTGGAGATTTTTGGTTCCAACTGCCGTGTCTTTGTGAGCATTCCAGGTGAAGCTGGTTGAGAGAATGCCAAGAGTGTGCAAAGCTGTCATGAAGGCAAAGGGTGGCTATTTGAAGAATCTCAAACATAACATATATTTTGATTTGTTTAACACTTATTTTTGTTACTACATGATTCCATATGTGTTATTTCATAGTTTTGATGTCTTCACTATTATTCTACAATGTAGAAAATAGTAAAAATAAAGAAAAACCCTTGAATGAGTAGGTGTGTCCAAACTTTTGACTGGTAGCGTATATTTAATATATTAATGGAATAAATATAACCATGCCTCTATTTGTTTCTCCCAGTATCAGGTCATTGTAATGAGCGATCTAATGACATATTTCACCCCAAAACAGTGACAGACATTTTCAGCAGTCAAAAACTGGTCTGAACTCAAGCTGAATCCATCTAATAGGCATATCCCTTCTAAACGCATCAGGAGAAATCTACAGGCCTCAACCCCCCCCCCCCAAAAAAGGCAAAGATATAAAAGTGAAAGATAGGGACCATGTAATTTTGGGTTGAGGCTCAGTGTACCTGCTGTGCTTAGTCGTCTATGACATCCCAGCATCCTCTCCTCCCCAGGTTGTGGGGTTGGGAGAGGTGACTGATGGGACGGTCGTAACGGTGATGGCGGGGAACGATGAGAACTACTCGGCCGAGCTGCGGAACGCGTCAGGAGTGATGAAGAACCAGGTGGCTCGCTTCAACGACCTGCGCTTCGTAGGCCGCAGCGGACGGGGTCAGTGTCTATATTATCTAGATCAGTATCTATATCTCTACATCTATGTTATTATGGCCTGAGCTTTGTAGGATGCAGCGGACGGGGTCAGTGTCTATACTACCTACAGTTATGTTATTATTCTGGATCTATATCTAACTGAATGTTGGCCGCATGTTACTGTCTATATCTCTATATCGACGTATATATTATTAAATCATTATTATTAGATCAAGAAAGCAACCCCCTAGTCTGCCTCAGATAGTCACTCAGCAAAACAAGCCACGTTCAACAGCCCTTGATGAAACTATGTCCTTTAAGAACCACGTTCAACAGCCCTTGATGAAACTATGTCCTTTAAGACCCACGTTCAACAGCCCTTGATGAAACTATGTCCTTTAAGAGCCACGTTCAACAGCCCTTGATGAAACTATGTCCTTTAAGAACCACGTTCAACAGCCCTTGATGAAACTATGTCCTTTAAGACCCACGTTCAACAGCCCTTGATGAAACTATGTCCTTTAAGACCCACGTTCAACAGCCCTTGATGAAACTATGTCCTTTAAGACCCACGTTCAACAGCCCTTGATGAAACTATGTCCTTTAAGAGCCACGTTCAACAGCCCTTCATGAAACTATGTCCTTTAAGAGCCAACTAAAAAGCTTAAACTTAATCTGGGATTTTCTTTAGGAACAAGTCTTGTTTTCATTTCAAGCTAGGAAAGACCTTGTTGCAGCCACTGTTTAGCCTTTGTTGGACTATGGTGATGTTCTGTACATGAATGCCAGAGGGTCCTACCTGCACACACTAGACACACTCTACCATGTTGCTCGTAGATTTGTAACAAACACAACACCCTCCTTAACACTGAGGTTAAAGACTAACTGTTTGTCTACAAGGCCTTTTTAGGGAAGCTGCCAATATATTTAAGCACTTTATTCAACCTACAGACTAATGGACATAACAGTCTGAGATCTCAAAACTGCATTTTATAAAATATTCCCAACACAATAATGGAGTCTGGAGTAGGAGTGCTTTTAGCTTTGCTGCCCAGTCATTATGGAACATTTTACTAAAATATATAAAATGAGATCATTTTATTCTGATGATGTCATTCCTGGATTGGAGGGCTGTTGACCACATACAGTTGACTACATACTGTTGACCACATACTGTTGACCTGTTGACCACATACTGTTGACAACATACTGTTGACCTGTTGACCACATACTGTTGACAACATACTGTTGACCACATACTGTTGACCTGTTGACAACATACTGTTGACCTGTTGACCACATACTGTTGACCTGTTGACCACATACTGTTGACCACATACCGTTGACCTGTTGACCAAATACAGTTGACCACATACTGTTGACAACATACTGTTGACCTGTTGACCACATACAGCTGACCACATACTGTTGACCATTTGAACACATACTGTTGACCACATACTGTTGACCTGTTGACCACATACTGTTGACAACATACTGTTGACCTGTTGAACACATACTGTTGACCTGTTGACCACATACTGTTGACCACATAATGTTGACCTGTTGACCACATACTGTTGACCACATACTGTTGACAATATACTGTTGACCAAATATTGTTGACCACATACTGTTGACCTGTTGACCACATACTGTTGACCTGTTGAACAAATACAGTTTACCACATACTGTTGACAACACACTGTTGACCACATACTGTTGACCTGTTGACCACATACTGTTGACAACATACTGTTGACCGGTTGAACACATACTGTTGACAATATACTGTTTACCAAATATTGTTGACCACATACTGTTGACCACATACTGTTCACCACATACTGTTGAACTGTTGACCACATACTGTTGACCACATACTGTTGACCTGTTGACCACATACAGCTGACCACATACTGTTGACCTGTTGAACACATACTGTTGACCACATACTGTTGACCTGTTGACCACATACTGTTGACAACATACTGTTGACCTGTTGAACACATACTGTTGACCTGTTGACCACATACTGTTGACCACATAATGTTGACCTGTTGACCACATACTGTTGACCACATACTGTTGACAATATACTGTTGACCAAATATTGTTGACCACATACTGTTGACCTGTTGACCACATACTGTTGACCTGTTGACCAAATACAGTTTAGCACATACTGTTGACAACATACTGTTGACCACATCCTGTTGACCTGTTGACCACATACTGTTGACAACATGCTGTTGACCGGTTGAACACATACTGTTGACCTGTTGACCACATACTGTTGACAACATACTGTTGACCTGTTGACCACATACTGTTGACCTGTTGACCACATACTGTTGACCACATACTGTTGACAATATACTGTTGACAAATATTGTTGACCACATACTGTTGACCACATACTGTTCACCACATACTGTTGAACTGTTGACCACATACTGTTGACCTGTTGACCACATACTGTTGACAACATACTGTTGAACTGTTGACCACATACTGTTGACCTGTTGACCACATACTGTTGACAACATAATGTTGACCTGTTTACCACATACAGTTGACCACACACTGTTGACCGGTTGATCACATACTGTTGACAACATACTGTTGGCCTGTTGACCAAATACAGTTGACCACATACTGTTGACAACATACTGTTGACCTGTTTACCGCATACTGTTGACCTGTTGACCACATACAGCTGACCACATACTGTTGACCTGTTGACCACATGCTGTTGACCTGTTGAGCACATACTGTTCACCACATACTGTTGACCTGTGGACCACATACTGTTGACCACATACTGTTGACCACATACTGTTGAACTGTTTACCACATACTGTTGACAACATACTGTTGACCTGTTGACCACATACTGTTGACCTGTTGATCACATACTGTTGACCACATACTGTTGACCTGTTGACCACATACTGTTGACCACATACTGTTGACAATATACTGTTGACAAATATTGTTGACCACATACTGTTGACCACATACTGTTCACCACATACTGTTGAACTGTTGACCACATACTGTTGACCTGTTGACCACATACTGTTGACAACATACTGTTGAACTGTTGACCACATACTGTTGACCTGTTGACCACATACTGTTGACAACATAATGTTGACCTGTTTACCACATACAGTTGACCACACACTGTTGACCGGGTGATCACATACTGTTGACAACATACTGTTGGCCTGTTGACCAAATACAGTTGACCACATACTGTTGACAACATACTGTTGACCTGTTTACCGCATACTGTTGACCTGTTGACCACATACAGCTGACCACATACTGTTGACCACATACTGTTGACCTGTTGACCACATGCTGTTGACCTGTTGAGCACATACTGTTCACCACATACTGTTGACCTGTTGACCACATACTGTTGACCACATACTGTTGACCACATACTGTTGAACTGTTTACCACATACTGTTGACAACATACTGTTGACCTGTTGACCACATACTGTTGACCTGTTGATCACATACTGTTGACCACATACTGTTGACCTGTTGACCAAATACAGTTGACAACATACTGTTGACAACATACTGTTGACCTGTTGACCACATACTGTTGACCTGTTGACCACATACTGTTGACCACATACTGTTGACCACATACTGTTGACCTGTTGACCACATACTGTTGACCACATATTGTTGACCTGTTGACCACATACTGTTGACTTGTTGACCACATACTGTTGACTACATATTGTTGACCACATACTGTTGACCACATACTGTTAACATGTTGACCACATACTGTTGACCACATACTGTTAACATGTTGACCACATACTGTTGAAAACATATTTGTTTACCTGTTGACCACATACTGTTGACCACACACTGTTAACCACATACCGTTGACCACATACTGCTGACCTGTTGATCACATACTGTTGACTACATACTGTTGACCACATACTGTTGACCTGTTGACCACATACTGTTGACCACATATTGTTGACCTGTTGACCATATACTGTTGACTTGTTGACCACATACTGTTGACCACATACTGTTGACCACATATTGTTGACCACATACTGTTGACCACATACTGTTAACATGTTGACCACATACTGTTGACCACATACTGTTAACATGTTGACCACATACTATTGAAAACATATTTGTTTACCTGTTGACCACATACTGTTGACCACACACTGTTAACCACATACCGTTGACCACATACTGCTGACCTGTTGATCACATACTGTTGACTGCATACCGTTGACCACTTACTGTTGACCTGTTGACCACATACTGTTAACCACATAATGTTGGCCACATTATGTTGACCCCATACTTTTGAATTGTTGACCACATACTGTTGACCACATACTGTTGACCTGTTGACCACATACTGTTGACCACATGCTGTTGACCACATACCGTTGACCTGTTGACCATATGCTGTTGACCACATATTGTTGACCACATAATGTTGACCTGTTGACTACATACTGTTGGCTACATACTGTTGACCTGTTGACCACATACTGTTGACCTGTTGACCACATACTTTCTACCTGTTGACCACATACTGTTGTCCTGTAGACCATATGCTGTTGACCACATATTGTTGACCACATAATGTTGACCTGTTGACTACATACTGTTGGCTACATACTGTTGACCTGTTGACCACATACTGTTGACCACATACTGTTGTTCTGTTGACCACATGCTGTTGACCATATACTGTTGACCTGTTGACCACATACTGTTGACCACATACTGTTGACACCATCCTGTTGACCTGTTGAACACATACTGTTGACCTGTTCCCACATACTGTTGACCTGTTGACCACATACTATTGACCTGTTGACCACATACTGTCGACCTGTTGACCACATACTGTTGACCACATACTGTTGACCTGTTGACCACATACTGTTGACCACATACTGTTGACCTGTTGACCAGATACTGTTGACCACATACTGTTGACCACATACTGTCGACCTGTTGACCACATACTGTTGACCCATTGAACACACACTGTTGACCTATTCATCACACACTGTTGACATGCTGACGACAAACTGTTGACTACAAACTGTTGACCTGTTGACCACATACTGTTAACCAGTTGACGACATACTGTTAACATGTTGACCACATACTGTTGACCTGTTGACCACATATGTGACCAACCGCCTTTATTCAGTCTTATGTAGCAACATTTGAAATGTTTTTTTTTTTACATTGGATAAAAGCAGAGACAGAGTGCTACAAAATGGTATATCATACACTGCCTTTGAGGAACAATGGGAAAGTAATTCTGCTTTTAAAGTTGATCAACTTGTAATTCCACATTTGAGAAAATGGCCTTTCAATATTTTGGTACCTACTGGAGAGCTCTTCTTTGTCTACACCCATTCAGCATCGTTCACACCCTCTTATGCTTTAGCCCCACCCATCTCATTTCGCTCTGGGAGCATTCAGAACGCACACTGGACGCTCTGGCCAATGAGTAGGGTTGATCAGAGCTTTCTGACCTCACAATGGCAGTCAAACACCCAAGCTAACTGGCTAACATTGGCTAGCTTGCTAGCCACTTCCAGACAGAAATTAGAAAACACCCCACTGACCATTTTACTTGCCCTAGCAGAGCTTGTTAGGCTGTTTTCATGTTATCCAGAGCGTTGGTGACTGTAACTGTGCTGCTGGCAACAATTTAATTATGCTTTTTTGCCGACGTTTACTGACACCTGCCATATTCAACGCGTGTTGAGCATTCGGAAATTCATCAGTTATTCTGCGCTCTGGCATACTCAGACTGAATTTACAAACGCACCCGAAATGGTTACCTGCATAGTGGAGTCTTTTGTTAAGACATGTAGCTAGCTAGCTAGGTAAACAATGAACCATAATCCCAACTCATGACGTTACTACCCTGCATGAATCTGCAGGTAGCAAACCAACCAGGTTCAATATTAGCTAGCTAACATTAGGCTCTAACTAGCCAAGCAAATGGCTCTGAGATACGAATAATAACATCATACACGTAACGTTAGCTATCGAGCTAGCCAGCTAACGTTAGCTAGCTAACAGTACACGTTAACTTGAAATGAAACCACTTTCTGTAAATATTTGAAACGTGTAATATCTGAAAATGTAGCTAGCTAGAGTATCTTACACGTGCTCTGAAATCGGAGTAGATAGCCAGAGCGAATTTACCAGCTACGTCTATCAACAGTTGTCACAGTGACATTCTATTGAAATGGATACTTGCATAGTGGAGTCTTTTGTTAAAACATGTAGCTAACTAGCTAGCTAAACAATGAACCATAATCCCAACTCATGACGTTACTACTACCCTGCATGAATCTGCTGGTAGCTAACCAACCAGGTTCAATGTTAGCTATCTAACATTAGGCTCTAACTAGCCAAGCAAATGGCTCTGAGATACGAATAATAAGATCATACACGTAACGTTAGCTAATGAGCCAGCCAGCTAACGTTAGCTAGCTAACAGTACATTTTAACTTGAAATAAAACCACTCTCTGTCAAAATTAGAAACGAGTAATGTCTGAAAATGTAGCTAGCTAGACTATCATACCCGTATACATCATGGATGGATGCGTCTCCCTCACAGATGCCATGGTTGCCCTTCGTTTGAAGATGTAATTCGGAGACAGGTGTTTTCTCCATCTGTTGACCACATACTGTTGACCTGTGGACCACATTCTGTTGACCTGTTGACCACATACTGTTGACCTCTTGACCACATATTGTTGACATATTGACCACATAATGTTGATCTGTTGACCACATATTGTTGACCAGATATTGTTGAGCACATACTGTTGACCACCTTCTATTGATCTGTTGACCACATGCTGTTGAACTGTTGACAACATGCTGTTGACTACATACTGTTGACCTGTGCCCACATACTGTTGACCTGTTGACAATATATTGTTGACCTGTTATCCACATACTGTTGACCTGTTGACTAGATACTGTTGACCTGTTGACCACATACATTTGACCTGTTCACCACATTGGGTCGAGGCACAGATCTGGGGAAGGGTAACAAAAGATTTCTTCAGCATTGAAGGTCCCCAAGAACACAGTGGCCTCCATCGTTCTTAAATGGAAGAAGTTTGGAACCACCAAGTCTCTTCCTAGAGCTGGCCGCCCGGCCAAACTGAGCAATCGGGGGAGAAGGGCCTTCGTCAGGGAGGTGACCAAGAACCCAATGGTCACTCTGATAGAGCTCTAGAGTTCCTCTGTGGAGATGGGAGAACCTTCCAGAAGTACAACCATCTCTGCAGCATTCCAACAATCAGGCCTTTATGGTTGAATGGCCAGGCGGAACCCATACCTCAGTAAAAGGCACATGACAGCTCGCTTGGAGTTTGCCAAAAGGCACCTAGAGGACTCAGACCATGAGAAACAAGATTCTCTGGTCTGATGAAACCAAGATTGAACTCTTTGGCCTAAATGCTAAGTGTCACGTCTTGAGAAAACCTGGCACCATCCCTACGGTGAAGCATGGTGGAGGCAGCATCATGCTGTGGGGATGTTTTTCAGCGGCAGGGACTGGGAGACTAGTCAGGATCAAGGCAAAGATGAACGGAGCAAGGTACAGAGAGATCCTTGATGAAAACCTGCTCCAGAACTCTCAGGACCTCAGACTGGGGCAACTAGGTTTTCCTCTAGGATTTTGCCTGTGCTTTGCTCCATTATTTTTTCTGTTTCTTTTTTTATCCTGAATAACTCCTAAGTCCTTAATGATTACAAGCATACCCATAACATGATGCAGCCACCACTATGCTTGAAAATATGAAGCATTACTGAGTAATGTGTTGTGTTGGAATTGCCCCAAACATAACACTTTGCATTCAGGACAACAAGTTAATTGCTTTGCAGTATTGCTTTAGTGCTTTGTTGCAAACAGAATGCATGTTTTGGAAACCCTGAGTGGTTTCCTTTCTCTCCGGCAACTAAGTTAGGAAGAACACCTGTATCTATGTATTGACTGGGTGTATTGATACACCCCCCAAAGTGTAATTAATAACTTCACCATGCTCAAAGGTATATTCAATGTCCTCTTTTTTATTTTTCTATCCATCTACCAATAGATGCCCTTCTTTGCGAGGCATTAGAAAACCTCCCTGGTCTTTGTGTTTGAATCTGTGTTTGAAATTCACTGCTCGACTGAGGGACCTTACAATTATCTGTATGTGTGGGGTACAGAGATGAGGTAGTCATTCATAAATCATGTTAAACCCTGTTACTGCATACAGCGAGTCAGTACAATTTATTATGTAACTTGTCAAGTAAAGTTTTCCTCCTGAACCTATTTCAGCTTTTCATGTTTTATTAATTTGTAACAATTTTGAAAAACATAATTCCAGTTTGACATTGTTGTATTATTGTGTGTAGGCCAGTGACAACAAAATCTAAATGTAATCAATTTTAAATTCAGGCTGTAACACAACAACGTGGAAAAAGTCAAGGGGTGTGAATACTTTCTGAAGGGACTTTATATCTGTTAAAATACTTCAATATTCTGAATGGAGGCTAGAGCAGGAGACATTTAACGGTTATATCTGTTAAAATACTTCAATGTTCTGAATGGAGGCCAGAGCAGGAGACATTTAACGGTTATATCTGTTAAAATACTTCAATGTTCTGAATATAGTTATAGTACACTATAGTATAGTATACTAGTATACTGTATACCTCAACCTCTATTTATTTGTGCTTTTCTATATTCTATATTTATTTTTCTATATCTATATTAGATTACCTTACATTGTCATTAATGTGAATTGATAATTAATATTTTCCTTAATTGATTTCCTCATTTCATAATAATGCCTATTAAAGTATTTTTATTTGAAATGTTAGTAAAACCAGGAAGGCCTAAATAACCCAGTGAGAATGGTGATATATATTTAGGGGATTATGAGTTTAATTAGGGTTAGATAGTTACCCAGAGAAACATGTATAGAGGATATGGCTTTACCATCAGGGACAAACAATTCACACAACAACAACAACAAGTTGAGGCCAATCCCATGGCAAATCAGTGACTAGCTGGACACCACACGTCCACACGTCATCACTAATCATTGATTGGGTTGAGTCTCAGTTCAGTTGCCAAGAGGAGAATCTCACCTGGTGTAACACCTCTACACCATACACACACACGCGCACACACACACACACAGACACACACGCACACGCACACGCACACATACTTTCTCTATGTCTCTCTGTATCTCTGTATCTCTGTATCTCTGTATCTCTGTATCTCTCTCTCTCTCACTCTCTCTCTCTCTCTCTCTCTCTCTCTCTCTCTCTCTCTCTCTCTCTCTCTCTCTCTCTCTCTCTCTCTCTCTCTCTCTCTCTCTCTCTCTCTCACTCTAACTAGCTTTATCAATCTGGACGGATCACATTTTAACATATATTATAGTGTCTGTGTCTGGCACTGTCTGAATGCTGCTCTGTAGCCTGTTGGTTCCATCCTACTCCTATCCTACTCCTATCCTACTCCTATCCTACTCCTATCCTACTCCTATCCTATGCCTATCCTACTCCTATATGACTCCTATATGACTCCTATTCTACTCCTATTCTACTCCTATATGACTCCTATTCTACTCCTATATGACTCCTATTCTACTCCTATATTACTCCTTTCCTACGCCTATTCTACTCCTATATGGGTGGTCCTCTGTAGCTCAATTGGTAGAGCATGGCGCTTGTAACGCCAGGGTAGTGGGTTCGATCCCCGGGACCACCCATACGTAAAAATCTATGCACACATGACTGTAAGTAGCTTTGGATAAAAGCATCTGCTAAATGGCATATTATTATTTATTATTAAATTACTCCTATCCTACTCCTATCCTACTCCTATATTACTCCTATCCTACTCCTGTATTACTCCTATTCTACTTCTATATTACTCCTATTCTACTTCTATATTACTCCTATTCTACCCCTATATTACTCCTATTCTACTCCTATATTACTCCTATTGTACTCCTATATTACTAATATCCTACGCCTATTTTACTCCTATATGACTCCTATCCTATGCCTATCCTACTCCTATATGACTCCTATATGACTCCTATCCTACTCCTATATAACTCCTATCCTACTCCAATATAACTCCTATCCTACTCCTATCCTACTCCTGTCTTACTCATATATGACTCCTATCATACTCCTATCCTACTCCTATATGACTCCTATCCTACTCCTATCCTACTCCTATCTTACTCATATATGACTCCTATCCTACTCTTATCCTACTCCTATATGACTCCTATCCTACTCCTATCCTACTCCTATATTACTCTTATATGACTCCTATCCTACTCCTATATTACTCCTATCCTACTCCTATATTACTCCTTTTCTACTCCTATATTACTCCTATTCTACTCCTATATTACTCCTATCCTATGCCTATCCTACTCCTATATTACTCTTATATGACTCCTATTCTACTTCTATATTACTCCTATCCTACTCCTATATTACTCCTATTCTACTCATATATTACTCCTATTCTACTCCTATCCTACTCCTATCTTACTCATATATGACTCCTATCATACTCCTATCCTACTCCTATATGACTCCTATCCTAATCGTTTATCAGTCCTATATTATTCCTATATGACTCCTATCCTACTCCTATATGACTCCTATCCTACTCCTATCCTACTCCTATATGACTCATATCCTACTCCTATCCTACTCCTATCCTACTCCTATCTTACTCATATATGACTCCTATCCTACTCCTATCCTACTCCTATATGACTCCTATCCTACTCCTATCCTACTCCTATATTACTCTTATATGACTCCTATCCTACTCCTATATTACTCCTATCCTACTCCTATCCTACTCCTATATTACTCATTTTCTACTCCTATATTACTCCTATTCTACTCCTATATGACTCCTATCCTACTCCTATCCTACTCCTATATTACTCTTATATGACTCCTATTCTACTTCTATATTACTCCTATCCTACTCCTATATTACTCCTATGTGACTCCTATCCTACTCCTATATTACTCCTATATGACGCCTATATTACTCCTATATGACTCCTATCCTACTCCTATATGACTCCTATCCTATGCCTATCCTACTCCTAAATTACTACTATATGACTCCTATCCTAGTCCTATGCTACTCCTATATGACTCCTATCCTACTCCTATATTACTCCTATATGACTCCTATCCTACTCCTATATGACTCCTATCCTAATGCTATCCTACTCCTATATGACTCCTATCTTACTCCTATATGACTCATATCATACTCCTATCCTACTCCTATATGACTCCTATCCTAATCGTTTATCAGTCCTATATTACTCCTATATGACTCCTATCCTACCGCTATCCTACTCCTATATGACTCCTATCCTACTCCTATCCTACTCCTATATGACTCCTATCCTACTTCTATCCTACTCCTATATGACTCCTATCCTACTCCTCTATGACTCCTATCCTACTCCTATCCTACTCCTATATGACTCCTATCCTACTCCTATCCTACTCCTATATGACTCCTATTCTACTCCTATCCTACCGCTATCCTACTCCTATATGACTCCTATCCTACCGCTATCCTACTCCCATATGACTCCCATATGACTCCTATATTACTCCTCTATGACTCCTATCCTACTCCTATATGACTCCTATCCTACGCCTGTCCTACTCCTATATGACTCCTATATGACTCCTATCCTAATCTTTTATCAGTCCTATATGACTCCTATATGAACATGTACAGTGGGGAAAAAAAGTATTTAGTCAGCCACCAATTGTGCAAGTTCTCCCACTTAAAAAGATGAGAGAGGCCTGTAATGTTCATCATAGGTACACGTCAGCTATGACAGACAAATTGAGATTTTTTTTCTCCAGAAAATCACATTGTAGGATTTTTAATGAATTTATTAGCAAATTATGGTGGAAAATAAGTATTTGGTCACCTACAAACAGGCAAGATTTCTGGCTCTCACAGACCTGTAACTTCTTCTTTAAGAGGCTCCTCTGTCCTCCACTCGTTACCTGTATTAATGGCACCTGTTTGACCTTGTTATCAGTATAAAAGACACCTGTCCACAACCTCAAACAGTCACACTCCAAACTCCACTATGGCCAAGACCAAAGAGCTGTCAAAGGACACCAGAAACAAAATTGTAGACCTGCACCAGGCTGGGAAGACTGAATCTGCAATAGGTAAGCAGCTTGGTTTGAAGAAATCAACTGTGGGAGTAATTATTAGGAAATGGAAGACATACAAGACCACTGATAATCTCCCTCGATCTGGAACTCCACGCAAGATCTCACCCCGTGGGGTCAAAATGATCACAAGAACGGTGAGCAAAAATCCCAGAACCACACGGGGGGACCTAGTGAATGACCTCTAGAGAGCTGGGACCAAAGTAACAAAGCCTACCATCAGTAACACACTACGCCGCCAGGGACTCAAATCCTGCAGTGCCAGACGTGTCCCCCTGCTTAAGCCAGTACATGTCCAGGCCCGTCTGAAGTTTGCTAGAGTGCATTTGGATGATCCAGAAGAGGATTGGGAGAATGTCATATGGTCAGATGAAACCAAAATATAACTTTTTGGTAAAAACTCAACTCGTCGTGTTTGGAGGACAAAGAATGCTGAGTTGCATCCAAAGAACACCATACCTACTGTGAAGCATGGGGGTGGAAACATCATGCTTTGGGGCTGTTTTTCTGCAAAGGGACCAGGACGACTGATCCGTGTAAAGGAAAGAATGAATGGGGCCATGTATCGTGAGATTTTGAGTGAAAACCTCCTTCCATCAGCAAGGGCATTGAAGATGAAACGTGGCTGGGTCTTTCAGCATGACAATGATCCCAAACACACCGCCCAGGCAACGAAGGAGTGGCTTCGTAAGAAGCATTTCAAGGTCCTGGAGTGGCCTAGCTAGTCTCCAGATCTCAACCCCATAGAAAATCTTTGGAGGGAGTTGAAAGTCTGTGTTGCCTAGCGACAGCCCCAAAACATCACTGCTCTAGAGGAGATCTGCATGGAGGAATGGGCCAAAATACCAGCAACAGTGTGTGAAAACCTTGTGAAGACTTACAGAAAACGTTTGACCTGTGTCATTGCCAACAAAGGGTATATAACAAATTATTGAGAAACTTTTGTTATTGACCAAATACTTATTTTCCACCATAATTTGCAAATAAATTCATAAAAAATCCTAAAATGTGATTTTCTGGATTTTTTTTCTCATTTTGTCTGTCATAGTTGACGTGTACCTATGATGAAAATTACAGGCCTCTCTCATCTTTTTAAGTGGGAGAACTTGCACAATTGGTGGCTGACTAAATAATTTTTTCCCCCACTGTATATACAGTCAGGTCCATAAATATTTGGACATTGACCAACTTATTATTATTTTAGCTGTCTACCACAGCATATTGGAGTTGAAATTAAATAATGAATATGAACTGAAAGTGCAGACTTTCAGCTTTAATTTGAGGGTATTTACATCCAAATCGGGTGAACAGTGTAGGAATTGCAGCACTTTTTATATGTGGTCCCCCCCTTTTTAAGGGAACAAAAGTAATTGGACAATTGGCTGCTCAGCTATTCCATGGCCTGGTGTGCGTCATTCCCTCATTAGTTCATTTACAAGGAAGCAGATAAAAGGTCTAGAGTTGATTTCAAGTGTGGCATTTGCATTTGGAATCTGTTGCTGTTAACCCTCAGTATGAAGTCCAAAGAGCTGTCACTGCCAGTGGCACAAGCCATCCTTAGGCTGAAAACTCTAAACAAACCCATCAGACAGATAGCAAAAACATTAGGTGTGGCCAAATCAACTATTTGGTACATTCTTAAAAAGAAAGAAAACACTGGTGAGCTCAGGAACACCAAAAGGCCCGGAAGACCACGGAAAACAACTGTGGTGGATGACAGAATATTTCTTTCCCTGGTGATGAAAAACCCCTTCACAACAGGTGGCCAGATCAAGAACACCCTCCAGGAGGTAGGAGTATCTGTGTCAAAGTCAAAAATCAAGAGAAGACTTCACCAGAGTAAATACAGAGGGTTTACCGCAAGATGTAAACCTTTGGTAAGCCCCAAAAACAGGAAGATCAACTTGTACCAGAATGATGGGAAGAGAAGAGTATGGAGAAGGGAAGGAACTGCTCATGATCCGAAGCATACCACCTCATCTGGGAAGCATGGTGGAGGTAGTGTTATGGCGTGGGCATGTATGGCTGCCAATGGAACGGGTTCCCTTGTATTTATTGATGATGTGACTGCTGACAAAAGCAGCAGGATGAATTCTGAAGTGTTAAGGGCTGTATTATCTGCTCAGATTCAGCCAAACGCTTCAAAACCCATTGGACGGCGCTTCACAGTGCAGATGGACAATGACCCGAAGAATACTGCGAAAGCAAGCCAATACTTTTTTATGGCAAAGAAGTGGAATGTTCTGCAATGGCCAAGTCAATCACATGACCTGAATCCAACTGAGCATGCATTTCACTTGCTAAAGGCAAAACTGAAGGCAAAACGCCCCGAGAACAAGCAGGAACTGAAGACCGCTGCAGTAAAGGCCCGGCAGAGCATCACCAGGGAAGAAACCCAGCATCTGGTGATGCCTATGGGTTCCAGACTTCAGGCAGTCATTGACTGCAAAGGATTTGCAACCAAGTATTCAAACTCACAATTTAGTTTATGATTGTTAGCTTGTCCAATTACTTTTGAGCCCCTAAAATTGGGGGACTATGTATACATATGGTTATATTTCCTACACGCTTCATACACTAATTTTGACAAAACCCTTAAATTAAAGATGAAAGTCTACACTTAAAGCACATCTTGATTGTTTCCTTTCAAATCCATTGTGGCGTACAGAGACAAAATGATGCAAATTGTGTCACTGTTCAAATACTTATGGACCTGACTGTATATACACTAACAGTAAAAAATTTGGACACACCTACTCATTCAACGTTTTTTCTTTATTTAAAAAAAATTAAATACATTGTAGAATAATATTGAAGATATCAAAACTATGAAATAACACATGGAATCATGTAGTAACAAAAAAAAGTGTTAAACAAATCAAAATATATTTTATATTTGAGATTCTTCAAAGTAGCCACCCTTTGCCTTGATGACATCTTTGCACACTCTTGGTATTCTCTCAACCAGCTTCATGAGGTAGTCACCTGGAATGCATTTCAATTAACAGGTGTGCCATCTTAAAAGTTAATTTGTGGAATTTCTTTCCTTCTTAATGCATTTGAGCCAATCAGTTGTGTTGTGACAAGGTAGGGGGGAATACAGAAGATAGCCCTATTTGGTAAAAGACCAAGTCCATACTATGGCAAGAACAGCTGAAATAAGCAAAGAGAAACGACAGTCCATCATTACTTTAAGACATGAAGGTCTATCAATCCGGAACATTTCACAAACTTTGGAAGTTTCTTCAAGTGCAGTCGCAAAAACCATCAAGCGCTATGATGAAACTGGCTCTCATGAGGACCGTGACAGGAATGGAAGACCCAGAGTTACCTCTGCTGCAGAGGATATGTTCATTAGAGTTACCAGCCTCAGAAATTGCAGCCCAAATAAATGCTTCACAGAGTTCAAGTAACAGACATATCTCAACATCAACTGTTCAGAGGAGATTGTGTGAATCAGGCCTTCATGGTCGAATTGTTGCAAAGAAACCACTACTAAAGGACACCAATAATAAGAAGAGACTTGCTTGGGCCAAGAAACACGAGCAATGGACATTAGACCTGTGGAAATCTGTCCTTTGGTCTGGAGTCCAAATTTGAGCTTTTTGGTTCCAACTGCCGTGTCTTTGTGAGACGCGGTGTGGGTGAACGGATGATCTCCACATGTGTAGTTCCAACCGTAAAGCATGGAGGAGGAGGTGTTATGGTGTGGGGGTGCTTTTCTGGTGACACTGTCTGTGATTTATTTAGAATTCAAGGCACACTTAACCAGCATGGCTACCACAGCATTCTGCAGCGATACACCATCCTATCTGGTTTGGGCTTAGTGGGACTATCATTTGTTTTTCAACAAGACAATGACCCAACACACCTCCAGGCTGTGTAAGGGCTATTTGACCAAGAAGGAGAGTGATGGAGTGCTGCATCAGATGACCTGGCCTCCACAATCCCCCGACCTCAACCCAATTGAGATGGTTTGGGATGAGTCGGACCGCAGAGTGAAGGAAAAGCACCCAACAAGTGCTCAGCATATATGGGAACTCCTTCAAGACTGTTGGAAAAAGCATTCCAGGTGAAGCTGGTTGAGAGAATACCAAGAGTGTGCAAAGCTGTCATCAAGGCAAAGGCTGGCTATTTGAAGAATCTCAAATATAAAATAGATTTTCATTTGTTTAACACTTTTTTGGTTACTACATGATTCCATATGGATTATTTCATAGTTTTGATGTCTTCACTATTATTCTACAATGTAAAAAATAGTAAAAATAAATAAAAACCCTTGAATGAGTAGGTGTGTCCAAACTTTTGACTGGTATTTTAGTTAATATACAGCCTGGCAAGTTCGATATATTAGTAGCCAACTAACGTTTGCTAGCTAACATACCGGTACATACTGCTGTAATGATATGCTATGCCGTGTAACGTAACTTCTTTGAAAAGTCATTACTTTATTACATTGCTCAATGTTATCTTAACATTTGTCATAATTAGTTAAAGCAATGAATTTGTATCCGCTTTCGTTGCATATTTTCAGCCATTTCCTTCTGATCTTTAAATGTTGTGAAGCTATCCCCATTTTCTGAAGAATATGGGCCCTAAAAGCATAGAAATAGTGTCCACTGCTTTATATACAGTTGAAGTCGGAAGTTTACATACACCTTAGCCAAATACATTTAAACTCAGTTTTTCACAATTCCTGACATTTAATCCGAGTACAAATTCCCTGTTTTGGGTCAGTTAGGATCACCACTTTATTTTAAGAATGTGAAATGTCAGAATAATAGTAGAGAGAATGATTTATTTCAGCTTTTATTTCTTTCATCACATTCCCAGTGGGTCAGAAGTTTACATACACTCAATTAGTATTTGGTAGCATTGCCTTTAAATTGTTTAACTTGGGTCAAACGTTTCGGGTAGCCTTCCACAAGCTTCCCACAATAAGTTGGGTGAATTTTGGTCCATTCCTCCTGACAGAGCTGGTGTAACTGAGTCAGGTTTGTAGGCCTCCTTGCTCGCATACGCTTTTTCAGTTCTGCCCACATATTTTCTATATGATTGAGGTCAGGGCTTTGTGATGGCCACTCCAATACCTTGATTTTGTTGTCCTTAAGCCATTTTGCCACAACTTTAGAAGTATGCTTGGGGTCATTGTCCATTTTTGGAAGACCCATTTGCAACCAAGCTTTAACTTCCTGACTGATGTCTTGAGATGTTGCTTCAATATATCCACATCACTTTCCTTCCTCATGATGCCATCTATTTTGTGAAGTGCACCATTCCCTCCTGCAGCAAAGCACCCCCACAGCATGATGCTGCCACCCCCGTGCTTCACGGTTGGGATGGTGTTCTTCGGCTTGCAAGGTACCCCCTTTTTCCTCCAAACATAATAATGGTCATTATGGCCAAACAGTTCTATTTTTGTTTCATCAGACCAGAGGACATTTCTCCAAAAAGTATGATCTTTGTCCCCATGTGCAGTTGCAAACCGTAGTCTGGCTTTTTTTATGGCGGTTTTGGAGCAGTGGCTTCTTCCTTGCTGAGCAGCCTTTCAGGTTATGTCGATATAGGACTCGTTTTACTGTGGATATAGATACTTTTGTTCCTGTTTCCTCCAGCATCTTCACAAGGTCCTTTGCTGTTGTTCTGGGATTGATTTGCACTTTTCCCACCAAAGTATGTTCATCTCTAGGAGACAGAACGGGTCTCCTTCCTGCTTTGGAAAAGTGCTGCTTTTCCAGTGTCACACCAGTGCTTATTTTCTACTGTAACACCAGTGCTGCTCTTCTACTGTAACACCAGTGCTGCTTTTCTACTGTAACACCAGTGCTGCTTTTCTACTGTAACACCAGTGCTGCTTTTCTACTGTAACACCAGTGCTGCTTTTCCACTGTAACACCAGTGCTGCTTTTCTACAGTAACACCAGTGCTGCTTTTCCACTGTAACACCAGTGCTGCTTTTCTACAGTAACACCAGTGCTGCTTTTCCAGGGTAACACCAGTGCTGCTTTTCTAATGTAACACCAGTGCTGCTTTTCCACTGTAACACCAGTGCTGCTTTTCCAGTGTAACACCAGTGCTACTTTTCCAGGGTAACACCAGTGCTGCTTTTCTACTGTAACACCAGTGCTGCTTTTTCACGGTAACACCAGTGCTGCTTTTCCAGTGTAACACCAGTGCTGCTTTTCCAGTGTGATGCCAGTGCTGCTCTTCCACGGTAACACAAGTGCTGCTTTTCCACGGTAACACCAGTGCTGGTTTTTCACGGTAACACCAGTGCTGCTTTTCCAGTGTAACACCAGTGCTGCTTTTCTACAGTAACACCAGTGCTGCTTTTCCAGTGTGATGCCAGTGCTGCTCTTCCACGGTAACACAAGTGCTGCTTTTCCACGGTAACACCAGTGCTGCTTTTTCACGGTAACACCAGTGCTGCTTTTCCAGTGTAACACCAGTGCTGCTTTTCCAGTGTGATGCCAGTGCTGCTTTTTCACGGTAACACCAGTGCTGCTTTTCCACTGTAACACCAGTGCTGCTTTTCCACTGTAACACCAGTGCTGCTTTTCTACAGTAACACCAGTGCTGCTTTTCTACAGTAACACCAGTGCTGCTTTTCCACGGTAACACCAGTGCTGCTTTTCCACTGTAACACCAGTGCTGCTTTTCCACTGTAACACCAGTGCTGCTTTTCTACTGTAACACCAGTGCTGCTTTTCCACGGTAACACCAGTGCTGCTTTTCTACAGTAACACCAGTGCTGCTTTTCTACAGTAACACCAGTGCTGCTTTTCCACTGTAACACCAGTGCTGCTTTTCTACTGTAACACCAGTGCTGCTTTTCTACTGTAACACCAGTGCTGCTTTTCTACTGTAACACCAGTGCTGCTTTTCTACAGTAACACCAGTGCTGCTTTTCTACAGTAACACCAGTGCTGCTTTTCCACTGTAACACCAGTGCTGCTTTTCTACTGTAACACCAGTGCTGCTTTTCCACTGTAACACCAGTGCTGCTTTTCCACTGTAACACCAGTGCTGCTTTTCTACTGTAACACCAGTGCTGCTTTTCTACAGTAACACCAGTGCTGCTTTTCCACTGTAACACCAGTGCTGCTTTTCTACTGTAACACCAGTGCTGCTTTTCTACTGTAACACCAGTGCTGCTTTTCTACTGTAACACCAGTGCTGCTTTTCCACTGTAACAGAAGTACTGCTTTTCCACTGTAACACCAGTGCTGCTTTTCTACTGTAACACCAGTGCTGCTTTTCCACTGTAATGCCAGTGCTGCTTTTCCACTGTAACAGAGAAGAATCAACATCCTCTGCTCTGTGAGAAGGTGTTAAGCAAAAAAGGTGTAAACCCATGTTCACAGCTCGCCATTGTTTTGAAAAGCCCCAGCGGCCTTGCCTTGTCCCCCAGTCAGAGCAGGTCCAGTGAGTCCCAGGAGCCTTGCCTTGTCCCCCAGTCAGAGCAGGTCCAGTGAGTCCCAGGAGCCTTGCCTTGTCCCCCAGTCAGAGCAGGTCCAGTGAGTCCCAGGAGCCGGCCGTGGAGGTGGAAACACTAAGGTCTGTTTGGTAAAACATTGGGGGAAACCCTCAGTGGAAATGCACAACGACAGTTTTAATAGAATCGGACCGTACAACAACACTGGACAGATCCACTGAATCACCACGGCAACACCCCTCCCACTTCCTGTTTCCTGTGTGTCGCTATTGTTTTGTGACGCGTCCGCATAGCTCTGCCTTTAGTGTTTGTGCTGAGTCGGCAGCTCCGCTCTGAATTATAACATTCCTCCTAAAACACGCACATGCACACACACACACACACACACACACACACACACACACACACACACACACACACATACGCATCTTATCTAGAAAGGAAATTACTATTAAAACGTCTCTCCCCCTGTCTTACGCAAACACAGACAGGAGGTTAGACTAGTGGTGGTCCTCTGTAGCTCTATTAGTCCAGGAGGTTAGATTAGTGGTGGTCCTCTGTAGCTCTATTAGTCCAGGAGGTTAGACTAGTGGTGGTCCTCTGTAGCTCTATTAGTCCAGGAGGTTAGACTAGTGGTGGTCCTCTGTAGCTCTATTAGTCCAGGAGGTTAGACTAGTGGTGGTCCTCTGTAGCTCTATTAGTCCAGGAGGTTAGACTAGTGGTGGTCCTCTGTAGCTCTATTAGTCCAGGAGGTTAGACTAGTGGTGGTCCTCTGTAGCTCTATTAGTCCAGGAGGTCAGACTAGTGGTGGTCCTCTGTAGCTCTATTAGTCCAGGTTGTTAGACTAGTGGTGGTCCTCTGATTAGTCCAGGGATTGATAACTAGTAATAAACACCCTGCTACAACAAACCAGGGGCTAGGGGCTAGGGGCTAGGGGTTTAGGGGCTAGGGGCTAGGGGCTAGGGAGAGAGGTTAGGGGCTAGGGGCTAGGGTCTAGGGAGAGAGGTTAGGGGCTAGGGGCTAGGGAGAGAGGCTAGGGGCTAGGGGCTAGGGGCTAGGGAGAGAGGTTAGGGGCTAGGGCTAGGGAGAGAGTTGGGGCTAGGGGCTAGGGGCTAGGGAGTTCTAGGGCTAGGGCTAGGAGAGAGGTTAGGGGCTAGGGGCGCTAGGGCTAGGGAGAGAGGTTAGGGGCTAGGGGCTAGGGGCTAGGGGGAGAGGTTAGGGGCTAGGGGCTAGGGAGAGAGGTTAGGGGCTAGGGGCTAGGGGGCTAGGGAGAGAGGTTAGGGGCTAGGGGCTAGGGAGAGAGGTTAGGGGCTAGGGGCTAGGGGCTAGGGAGAGAGGTTAGGGGCTAGGGGCTAGGGGCTAGGGAGAGAGGTTAGGGGCTAGGGGCTAGGGGCTAGGGAGAGAGTTTAGGGGCTAGGGGGAGAGGTTAGGGGCTAGGGGCTAGGGAGAGAGGTTAGGGGTAGGGGCTAGGGGCTAGGGAGAGAGGCTAGTGGCTAGGGGCTAGGGGCTAGGGAGAGAGGTTAGGTGCTAGGGGCTAGGGAGAGAGGTTAGGGGCTAGGGAGAGAGGTTAGGGGCTAGGGAGAGAGGTTAGGGGCTAGGGGCTAGGGAGAGGGGTTAGGGGCTAGGGAGAGAGGTTAGGGGCTAGGGGGAGAGGCTAGGGGCTAGGGAGAGAGGTTAGGGGCTAGGGAGAGAGGTTAGGGGCTGGGGAGAGAGGTTAGGGGCTAGGGGCTAGGGAGCGAGGCTAGGGGCTAGGGAGAGAGGTTAGGGGCTAGGGGCTAGGGAGAGAGGTTAGGGGCTAGGGAGAGAGGTTAGGGGCTAGGGAGAGAGGCTAGGGGCTAGGGAGAGAGGTTAGGGGCTAGGGAGAGAGGCTAGGGGCTAGGGAGAGAGGTTAGGGGCTAGGGAGAGAGGTTAGGGGCTAGGGAGAGAGGTTAGGGGCTAGGAGAGAGGCTAGGGGCTAGGGAGAGAGGTTAGGGGCTAGGGAGAGAGGTTAGGGAATAGGGAGAGAGGTTAGGGGCTAGGGAGAAAGATTAGGGGCTAGGGAGAGAGGCTAGGGGCTAGTGAGAGAGGCTAGGGGCTAGGGAGACAGGTTAGGGGCTAGGGAGAGAGGTTAGGGGCTAGGGAGAGAGGACAGGGGCTAGGGAGAGAGGTTAGGGGCTAGGGGCTAGGGGCTAGGGAGAGAGATAAGGCCAGGCCAAGCTAGGGGCTAGAGGCTAGGGAGAGAGGTTAGGCCAGGCCAAGCTAGGGGCTAGGGGCGAGGGAGAGAGGTCAGGCCAGGCCAAGCTAGGGGCTAGGGGCTAAGAGCTAGGGGCAAGGGTCTAGGAAGGGAGGTTAGGGGCTAGGGAGAGAGGACAGGGGCTAGGGGCTAGGGGCTAGGGAGAGAGGTTAGGACAGGTCAAGCTAGGAGCTAGAGGCTAGGGGCTAGGGGCTAAGAGCTAGGGGCCAGGGTCTAGGAAGAGAGGTTAGGGGCTAGAGGCTAGGGGCTAGGGGCTAGGGGCTAGGGGCTAGGGGCTAAGGGATAGGGGACAGGGTCTAGGAAGAGAGGTTAGGGGCTAGAGGCTAGGGGCTAGGGGCTAGGGGCTAGGGGCTAGGGGCCAGGGTCTAGGAAAAGAGGTTAGAGGCTAGGGGCCAGGGTCTAGGAAGAGAGGTTAGGGGCTAGGGGCTAGGGGCTAGGGGCTAAGGGATAGGGGCCAAGGTCTAGGAAGAGAGGTTAGGGGCTAGAGGCTAGGGGCTAGGGGCTAGGGGCTAGGGGCTAAGGGATAGGGGCCAGGGTCTAGGAAGAGAGGTTAGGGGCTAGAGGCTAGGGGCTAGAGGCTAAGGGATAGGGGCCAGGGTCTAGGAAGAGAGGCTAGGGGCTAGGGGCTAGGGGCTAGGGGCTAGGGGCTAGGGGCTAGGGGCTAGGGGCCAGGGGCTAGGGGCTAGGGGGCTAGAGGCTAGGGGCTAGGGGCTAGGGGCTAGGGGCCAGGGGCTAGGGGCTAGGGGCTAGGGGCTAGGGGCCAGGGGCTAGGGGCTAGGGGCTAGGGGCTAGGGGCTAGAGGCTAGGGGCTAAGGGCTAGGAAGAGAGGTTAGGGGCTAGGGGCTAGGGGCTAGGGGGCTAGGGGGCTAGGGGCTAGGGGCTAGGGGCCAGGGGCTAGGAGGCTAGGGGGCTAGAGGCTAGGGGCTAGGGGCTAGGGGCTGAGGGCTAGGGGCCAGGGGCTAGGGGCTAGAGGCTAGGGGCTAGGGGCTAGGGGCTAGGGGCTAGGGGCTAGGGGCCAGGGGCTAGGGGCTAGAGGCTAGGGGGCTAGGGGCTAGGGGCTAGGGGCTAGGGGCCAGGGGCTAGAGGCTAGGGCTTAAGGGCTAGGAAGAGGTTAGGGGCTAGGGGCTAGGGGCTAGGGGCTAGGGGCTAGGGGCTAGGGGCTAGGGGCTAGGGGCTAGGGGCTAGGGGCCAGGGGCTAGGGGCCAGGGTCTAGGAAGAGAGGTTAGAGGCTAGAGGCTAGGGGCTAGAGGCTATGGGCTAGGGGCTAGGGGCTAGGGG
This sequence comes from Coregonus clupeaformis, assembly GCF_020615455.1. Taxonomy (NCBI): domain Eukaryota; kingdom Metazoa; phylum Chordata; class Actinopteri; order Salmoniformes; family Salmonidae; genus Coregonus; species Coregonus clupeaformis. The sequence goes on along the minus strand of NW_025533517.1, from coordinate 667,555 downwards.
CTAGAGGCCAGGGGCTAGGGGCCAGGGTCTAGGAAGAGAGGTTAGAGGCTAGAGGCTAGGGGCTAGGGGCTAGGGGCTAGGGGGCTAGGGGCTAGGGGCTAGGGGGCTAGGGGCTAGGGGCTAGGGGCCAGGGTCTAGGAAGAGAGGTTAGAGGCTAGAGGCTAGGGGCTAGGGGCTAAGGGATAGGGGCTAGGGGATAGGGGACAGGGTCTATGAAGAGAGGTTAGAGGCTAGAGGCTAGGGGCTAGGGACTAAGGGATAGGGGCTAGGGGATAGGGGACAGGGTCTATGAAGAGAGGTTAGGGGCTAGAGGCTAGGGGCTAGGGGCTAAGGGATAGGGGCTAGGGGCTAAGGGATAGGGGCCAGGGTCTAGGGAGAGAGGTTAGGGGCTAGGGGCTAGGGGCTAGGGGCTAGGGGCTAGGGGCTAGGGGCCAGGGTCTAGGAAGAGAGGTTAGAGGCTAGAGGCTAGGGGCTAGGGGCTAAGGGATAGGGGCTAGGGGATAGGGGACAGGGTCCATGAAGAGAGGTTAGAGGCTAGAGGCTAGGGGCTAGGGGCTAAGGGATAGGGGCCAGGGTCTAGGGAGAGAGGTTAGGGGCTAGGGGCTAGGGGCTAGGGGCTAGGGGCTAGGGGCTAAGGGCTAAGGGCTAGGGGCTAGGGGCTAGGGGCCAGGGGCTAGGAAGAGAGGTTAGGGGCTAGGGGCTAGGGGCTAGGGGCTAGGGGCTAGGGGCTAGGGGCTAGGGGCTAGGGGCTAGGGGCTAGGGGCTAGGGGCCAGGGGCTAGGAAGAGAGGTTAGGGGCTAGAGGCTAGGGGCTAGGGGCTAAGGGATAGGGGCTAGGGGCTAAGGGATAGGGGCCAGGGTCTAGGGAGAGAGGTTAGGGGCTAGGGGCTAGGGGCTAGGGAGAGAGCTTAGGGGCTAGGGGCTAGGGAGAGAGGTTAGAGGCTAGAGGCTATGGGCTAGGGGCTAGGGACTAGGGGCTAAGGGATAGGGGATAGGGGATAGGGGCTAGGAAGAAAGGTTAGAGGCTAGAGGCTATGGGCTAGGGGCTAGGGGCTAGGGGCTAGGGGCTAAGGGATAGGGGATAGGGGATAGGGGCTAGGAAGAGAGGTTAGAGGCTAGAGGCTATGGGCTAGGGGCTAAGGGATAGGCAGAGAGGTCAGGACAGGCCAAGCTAGGGGCTAGGGAGAGATACTATGATTTAACTCCTTGCTGGCTCTACGTAGGTACTGGGAGCTAGTGAACAAGAAGTACCATGTTGGTAACTTATTACTCTGCTGTGGTCCTCTGTAGCTCAGCTGGTAGAGCACGGCGCTTGTAACTCCAAGGTAGTGGGTTCGATCCCCGGGACCACCCATACACAAAAATGTATGCACGCATGACTGTAAGTCGCTTTGGATAAAAGCGTCTGCTAAATGGCATATTATTATTATTATTATTCTAACAGAAACGCAAGGGGAGGGCACAAATGTCATATAAAGAATGATTAATCAGCTTGCATACAGAATCAAACCAAAATACCCCAACATCAACTCAAATATTACTATTAAGTTTATTTGAACAGGGACAATGTACAACAAAAACATACAGCGCCTTCAGAAAGTATTCATACCTCATGACTTATTCCACATGTTGTTGTTCCAGCCTGAATTCAAAATGGATTCAATGGATTTGTTTCTCACCCATCTACACACAATACTCCATAATGACAAAGTGAAAACATGTTTTTAGAAATCTTTTCAAATGTATTGAAAATGAAATACTGAAAAATCTAAATTACATTAGTATTCACACCCTTCAGTCAATACTTTGTAGAAGCACCTTTGGCAGCGATTAAAGCTGTGAGTCTCTCTGGGTAAGTCTCTAAGCGCTTTCCACACCTGGATTGTGCAACATTTGCCCATTATTCCTTAAAAAACTCTTCAAGCTCTGTCAAGTTGGTTGTTGATCATTGCTAGACAACCATGTTCAAGTCTTGCCATATATTTTCAAGTAGATTTAAGTAAAAACTGTAACTCGGCCACTCAGGAACATTCGCTATCTTCTTGGTAAGAAACTCCAGTGTAGATTTGGCCTTGTGTTTTAGGTTATTGTCCTGCTGAAAGGGGAATTCATCTCCCAGTGTCTGGTGGAAAGCAGACTGAACCAGGATTTTCTCTAGGATTTAGCCTGTGCTTAGCTCCATTCCATTTATGTTTTTATCGTGAAAAACTCCCCAGTCCTTAACGATTACAAGCATACCCATAACACGATGCATCCACCACTATGCTTGAAGATATGGAGAGTGGTCCTCAGTAATGTGTTGTATTGGATTTGCCCCAAACATATCACTTTGTATTCAGGACAAAAAGTTAATTGCTTTCCTACATTACTTTAGTGCCTTGTTGAAAACAGGATACATGTTTTGGAATATTTTTATTCTGTACAGGCTTCCTTCTTTTCACTCTGTCAATTAGGTTAGTATTTTGGTGTAACTAAAATGTTGTTGATCCATCCTCAATTTTCTCCTATCACAGCCATTAAACTGTGTAACTGTTTTAATGTCACCATTGCCCTCATGGTGAAATCCCTGAGTGGTTTCCTTCCTTTCCAGCAACTGAGTTAGGAAGGATGCCTGTATCTTTGTAGTGACTGGGTGTATTGATACACCATCCAAAGTGTAACTAATAACTTCATCATGCTCAAAGGGATTTTCAATGTATGCTTATCTACCAATAGTTGCCCTTCTTTATGAGGCCTTGGAAAACCTCCCTGGTCTTTGTGGTTGAATCTATGTTTGAAATGCACTGCTCGACTGAGGAACCTTACAGATAATTGTGACTCGTTTCAGGAAACTAAGCATATGTCGCGCGACACTACTTCACATGAGAGCCATTTGAACGTAAACTTTTAAAAACATTTTTATCTAAATGCATTTTTTGGGCCAGAAATGCCTTCAGGAACATGTGCACTTTTTATGTGCCTTAATAACACACTTGTATGTAAAAACAAATACAATTCTTAAATTACGAGCCTAGTTGGTTTAGCCACAGAAAAAGACAGGAACCTTCCCGCTAGCCATGATTGGCTGAGATAATGGGTGGGCTGGACATGCCGAGAGATGAGTTCGGATTGGTCTGCCATGTAGCAGGCTTCTGTCTATAAGATGAGCTGGTCAGTATGTGTAGGTAATCCTTTCTAACGTGGCTTTTTTTTAAAAGATATCACCTAGCAGAACTGCAAAAGTGTTGCTCTCCGCTTTTCTGGAGGACCGAGTTTTGAAATCAGTGGAATGCCCTGTGGAATTAGAGTGTGATAGCTAAGGAGATGGAGAGAATGTTGGTGTTTGATTGCAAATATGCAAAGACAGAAGATAACACACAGAAGGTATATAACATCTTCAAACTAAGGGCAACCATGGCATCCGTGACAGAGAGGGAGAAGCGTCCATCCATGATGTATACATCTGTTACAGAGATGGAGATGAGTCCATCCATGTTTACGGGTAAGATAGTCTAGCTAGCTACATTTTCAGATAGTACACGTTTCTAATTTTGACAGAAAGTCGTTTTCTTTTCAAGTTAAAGTGTACCATTAGCTAACTGGCTAACGTTAGCTGGCTGGCTCACTACCTAACGTTACATGTATGATCTGTGTAGTAATATTATTAGTATCTCAGAGCCATTTGCATTGCTAGTTATAGCCTAATGTTAGCTAGCAAGCTAACATTGAACCTGGTTGGTTAGCTACCTGCATATTCATGCAGGGTAGTAATGTTATGAGTTGGAATTATGGTTCATTGTTTACCTAGCTAGCTACGTGTCTAAACAAAAGACTCCATTATGCAAGTCGATAGACGTACAGTAGCTGGTAAATTCGCTCTGGCTATCTACTCCGATTTCAGAGCACTCTCATCTGAGTGTGCCACAGCGCAGAATACCTGACGAATTTACGAACGCTCAACACCCGTTGAATATGGCCGGTGTCAGTAAACGTTGGCAAAAAAGCGTAATTATAGGCTCGGATCAACACTACTCCCTGGCCAGGGTGTCCAGTGTGCGCTCTGAACTCTCCGAGAGCTAAATGCACTGAATATATACGAATGGACAATCTGACAACGCTCTGAGTTTACGAATGCCCAGAGCGTGCTCTAGGGCTCCAGATTGAATTTACAAACAGACCTGTAGTATAAACCAGCCTTTAGTCTTGAAATCTTTGGTTGTTTAGCACATGGCCTCACATGTGAATCCTTAAAGAGATGGGTGGGGCTAAAGCATAAGAGGGTGTGAACAATGTTGAATGGGTGTAGACAAAGAAGAGCTCTCCAGTAGGTGTACCAAAACATTCAAGGGCCATTTTCTCAAAAGTGAGGTGACAAGTTTATCAACTTTCAAAGCAGAATTACTTTCCTATTGTTCTTCAACTGTAGTGTATGATATACAATTTTCTAGCTCTGAGTCTCTGCTTTTATCCAACATAAAAAACACAATTTCAAATTTTGCTATGTAAGTCGGTCACAATTGTATGTGTGGGGTAAATCATGTTAAACACTATTATTGCACACAGAGCACATTTTTACTCTTGAACTTATTTAGGCTTGCCATAACAAAAAGGTTGAATACTTATTGACTTAAAACATTTCCGTTTTTCATTTTTTAGTAATTTGTAAACATTTCTAAAAACATAATTCGACATTGACATCATGGGTTTTGTGCGTAGGCAAGTGACAAAAAATCTTAATTTAATCGATTTTAAATTCAGGTTGTAACACAACAAAATGTGGAAAAAGTCAATTGGTATGAATACTTTCTGAAGGCACCGTAAGTCTCAGTGAGAAGTGATTTAGCTGACAGATAAATGACATCTGCAGTCCATGGGAGGGTGAACACATCAACATGAAAACAATATATACATCAGGCATTTAAAAATAATAATAATAATAATAATAATACAAATAGTACTACTACTACTACTACTGCTACTACTACTACTACTACTGCTACTACTACTACTACTACTGCTACTACTACTACTACTACTACTACTACTGCTGCTGCTACTACTACTACTACTACTACTG